>NC_056750.1:490939608-491031004 GCF_019279795.1 Protopterus annectens | reverse complement strand
TGTTTGTGTGAATCAAGATAGTCAGTGAGTATGGTTAATCAATGTGTTTTTCCATCACTGTGGCTCTTGACATTTAAGACCAAATCCATATTTTTTTGGTTTTCGTCTCAGAGAATCTAATTGGAAAAAGTTGTTTTAACCTTTGCAGTCTGTGGTACAACAGGATCTACAGAATTTAAAATTTGTGGTATTCGTTGTTATTTTTGTTTTATTTGACTTTTTGTGGTTCTAGTCAAATAGTTAACTTAGGGTGTTATTAACGGTTACAGTAATACAAAATTTCATTTGATTATCACTCCAGGAAATAAAAAGTAGATTTTATTTGAGGTTTATATAATAATGGACTGGATTCCATAAAGCATTTTGCCAGTATCAGCACTAAACTTGCAGATAATATTATAATATGTAAATGAACAAAACAACTTCCAGTTGACAACGGCTGCTGTTAAGTACACAAGACCAAAATTAAATTCAAGTAATACTCTAAGCAGTACATGGCAGTTGCACACTTCAGTACCGTAAGCAATAGCATAGCCTCGTCATAAAACTCTGTTTATTTTGAGTAAAATAAGGTAAGCGCATTCACAAATCCAAAGTTTGCTTCATCAGATCATACTGCATAACATCACATGACCTTAAATACTTCACTCCATGTTCATAAATTTTAAACAAGCTAATGACTCTCACATATTCTCATGACATCATCTGAACATTTAATGTCATAACAAGAAAATAAGAAATATAAAAATATAAAGAAAATAAGAAATATAAACATATACTAGTGATTATAAATGTATATACTATAAACATATTAAAAAATAAACACAAAACATATTACTATCACAATAAAAAAATATTTAAACAGAATTTAAATCACTGTATTGCCTATTTCTTCAAATTTCTGTTTTTTTTAAGTATTGGTGTAATGATAATATGGTCATTTAACCCCTTCCCTAAATGTGCTCTAAGATTAATAATCCATTTTTAACTCTCTCTTCTGTTTTATTTGTTAAATTACCCATCCTATCATCATCTTTAATTACTTCTAACACACTAAATGTAAATTGATGTTCTGTCCCATGTTCCAACGTTTGTTTGGCTATAGCACTATATTTATGTCCCTTTCCAGTGCAATACATGTGATTTCTAATCCGGTTGCTTAGGCATCTATTTGTCTTCCCTATATAGAAAGATCTACATAATATGCGTAGTATTACAATCAGCAATAACCTTCTTCTCATACCAGTACCAGGGTGAATGAACACTGCATCTGTATTAATATAATTACAGAACACACGATTACTACATTTCCTGGTTCCATAACTATTTGCATAGTGCGTCATTGCCTCATGTTTCTTGGGGTGAGCATAGCTTCTGTTTTAAAGATCCCATATTCCTATAGGTTGCATAAGGTTTATTTCCCACTAATTTTGCTATCTTACCATCAACCTGCACTATATGCCAATTTTCCTCCGTAATCCCCCTCATCACTTTGTCATTAGTATAAGTGAATGTAAGGGCTATTTTATCTAATTTCCTGTTTTTACCAACACTCTTATAATTGTGCCCTAAATAATATGGAGAAGCTCCATTATTTCTCCTTCCTCTAACCTAGTCACATATCTTCTCTATATCCTGTTTTTTATAGCCCCTCCTTGAGAAGTCCTCGTCTAACTGCTGTAGCTCTTTCTCAAATTCTATTTCTCTACTAGTTAGTCTGGGGCATCTCATGGGCTTGTCCTTTCAAAATATTATTAAAAAGATGTTGGGGTGCATATTGGTCCTATGTACATAATTGATGCGTTGACTTTCTTTTCTAAATCTATTTGTATAGAATTTCCCTTCACCACTTTTAATGATTCTAGTGTCCAAGAATTCTATCATATCTCCTGAAAATTTCTCTGAAAATTTAGAAACAGAGTTTGTATTATTCAGATATTGTATAAACTCTCATAATTCTACCTCATTCCCTGACCATAAGAAAAAAAAGATCATTGACAAAACGTCGATAGAAGACTAGATGCTGCTTAGCTAACAGATGTGTGAACATGGTTTCCTATTTCCATTCAACCACGACCATACTGGCGCAGCTATTGGCACATGGAGTGCCCGTAGCTATGCCAAATGTCTGCATGTCATATTTACCATTAAATAAAAATGTTACATTCCAACACCAATTCAAGAAGACGACAAATGGAATCAATATGTCATTCAGTATAGGTTGCCATATGAGTTAAAAAATTCTTTACCATCATTATTCCCTCCAAATTTGGAATAACTGTAAATAGAGATGCAATGTCAAGAGTTACCATATATTGTATCTTCCTTAAGTTAAAACCTCTACTTTGAACATAATTGTACAACTCTTGTAAAAATTATTTGCTGTCACTCAAACTGTACTCATTTTGTAATACTGGTTTCAGTTGTTTATCAATATATATTGACAGTAGTTCAGTCAGCCAACCATTACCAGCCACTATTGGCCTAAATGGTGGGGTAATGGAATTCTTGTAAATTTTAAATAATCCCTGTAAGGTTGAAACTATAGGGAACTCGACCAGATATCTAAATAAATCTTTGGTTATAATAGTTATTTAATCAACCAACCAAAACATTCAATACATATTCCTGTTTATTCTCAATTTGTCAGCTTTATATACATTTTCATCTTGTAGCATATTGGTGATCCTTTCAAAATAATATAATCTATCCATTATAACAATCAGACCTCCTTAGTCACTGGCCAAATGACAATGGTATTGTCCATTTCAAGCTTTTTTGAGTGCCTGCTTCTCCTCTCAAGTGAGGTTCTGGAACTTATTTCTGACATTCAATTTCTCTTCCTCAAAATAATCATATATTTGCTTTTCACATAACTTATAAAAGACATCTAACACTGGATGACATTGTGGTTTAAAACTACTCAGTTTTCTAAAGATAACTTCATTACCATCATCATCATCATCATCAGCGTCAAATAACATTTTTAATTGCACATTTCTCATGAACATCTTGATATAAATCAAAACATTTGACACATCTGCTAACTGTGTGGGGATAAAAGAAAGTCCTCTATTTAAAATAGAACATTCAATGTCAGTTAAATACCTGGAAGATAATATTCCAGATTAAGTTCTCTGTTGGCTTCCACATTTTCTTCAAGGTGTTCATAGGTTGATACTAGTCTATCTGCCCTAAGGCATTTACAAGCCTAGCCAGAGTGTGTTTGGCTTTCGCCACCCTTCTTAGATTAGTTGACTGTGCCTCTGTATAGTAGGTCACAGAAGATAGCCCATTTAAAGGTTAGTTTACCGTGCCTCTATCTAGCAGTGACACAGAAGAGATCCCAGGGGTAAATTTACGATCTCCCATCCAAACGTCAAGATTCTTCTTGAAGAGGGTCATTGAGGGGCTCTGTCTGACATGGATTGGGATTTTTTTCAGAGTGAGGGGAGCCTCTGGGATATGAATCTGTCCCTCCAGAATGTTCTATTTATTTCTGTGCTGAGGTTTAAGTCACTGGAGCGTGTAGTTCTGATGGATTTGGATTTCTTGAGGTGGAGCATGTCCATTAATTCTGGGTTGGACATGGCTTTATACGTCAGGCACAGATCGCCTCTGAGTAGGCGGTAAACAACTGAGTAGAGCTGGAGTTTCTTTAGCCTAACTGCGTAGGGCATCTGTTTGAGTCCCTTGATCCTCTTGGTGAGGTACTTTTGGGGTCTTTCTAGTTGTAGCAGGTGTCAGGTAAGGTACATCCCAAATGGGGCACTGTATTCAATTATGGGGCCTGATGAGTAGAGGGGCACAATGACCTCTCTTGATCTAGATGTGAACCCCTTCATGATAAGGAGGGCTATATAGAATGTCTTTCTGATGACTTTGGCAATGTGATTGTCAAAGGAGAGATTGCAATCTACTTGGGTCCCCAAATCTCTAATTACTTCTTCTGTACTTAATGGATTACCACCTTTGTGGTAATTTGTGGGCACTTTGTTTTTCCCAAAAGGGATGACTATGCACTTTTTGGCATTTAGCTTTAGGCCATGGCACTGGCACCAGTTATCTGTCTCTGTGAGACCTTTTTGGAGGATGCTTGTGTCAGCTGGCGAGTCGATTATGGCCCCCAGTTTGCAGTCATCTGCAAACTTTGTCAGCCATAGTCCTCCTGTGTTAGCCTGTACCTCAGAGAAATATATACTGAACAAGAGAGGTCCCAGGACTGAGCCTTGTGGGACGCCACTTGTAACTGGTTTAGAGTCTGACATGGCACCTGCAATTCTGACCATGTGGGTTCTATCCCTAAGCCAGTTTGCAACCCATCTTGTGACATAGGGGTCGATATTTAAGCTGGTGAGCTTATTTGATGCCTGAGTGGGGTATTGTGTCGAAGGCTTTTGCAAGGTAAAGATAGGCTGTGTGGACTACCTTCCCTTTGTCTATGGCCTTGGTGACTGTTTCAAAGAAATTGACCAGGTTCAAGAGGCAAGATCTGCCCTTAAAGCCGAATTGGGTAGGATCCAGTGTTTGGAGGTTCCCAATGTCTTTGTTTATGAGTTCCATGATGATACGCTCCATAGCTTTGCAGACCAGGCTAGTTAGGCTTATAGGGCGATAGTTTCCAGGGTCCGTTGTGGCACCACCTTTATAGAGTGGGACCACTGTTGCTGTACACCATTCTTTGGGTACATATCCTGTTGTAAGGCTGAGACTGAACAGTGATTTTAAGTGAGGGTTCAGTTCTTCTTGGAGCTCATGTAAAACGCAGCCCGGGACACCGTCCGGTCCCATTGATGCTGTGTTTTTTTGCTTTGGAGACAGCAGCTCTTACCTGTGATGTCAGGGAGGCTACACTCTGTTGGGATAGTCATTTGCTCTTTTGGGGGGGAGGGGGGGAGTTTGCACTGAACCTGTCTGCCAGGATGTTGGCAATGTCTGTGGGTTCAGTGTATTTTTTTGTCATTTTGCACTAACTCAGAGCATATCTGGGAGTTTCCACCCAGGTTTTTGACATAACTAAAGAAAGCCTTGTGATTATCTTTAGCATCTTGTGCAATTTTTCTTTCGAAGCTAGCCTTAGATGATTTTATGAGGGATCGTAGTTTCTTGCTAGTACTGATCAGAGTTGCCTTACCGTTCAGGGATTTTGCTCTATCATGTAGTAGCTTCCTCCTTCTGTTGTACAGCTTATTTATGGCTGGGGTCCACCAGACAGGTCTCCTGCCTTTGGAGGAGTGTGTCTTGGTTTTATTTGGAACCGCATGATCCATGCATTCCTGTAGGTATCCATAGAATGCGTTTGTAAAGGATTCTGCGGTTTGGGCTGTATTTTCCACTGGCCCTGCGGCTTTGAAGGATTTCACCTCTGTTTTGAGAAGTGGGAAGTTTGCTTTTGAGAAGTTTTTGACCGTGGTTTCCTTTGCTGGGGGTGGGGACAGGATATGGATGTCCATAGTGATTAATTTATGGTCAGATCTTACCAATGACGGGTATACCTCTGGTATGGAACATAGAGTCCCCATGTTGGTGATGATCAGGTCCAATATGTTTTTCCCTCTTGTGGGAGTGGTGACCAGTTGTTCCATAGCATCTGAGTTTATAAATTCTAGGAACCGTTGGGCTAGGGTGTTGGGGCTTGAGTAGTGCTTCCAGTCTATGTTTGGGTAGTTAATGTCACCCAATATAATGGTGTTTGGAGAGGCCTTCATATTCTCCAGTGTCTTCAGGAAAGCCAAGTGGGGTTCCTGAGTTTGGGAGGGTGGTCTGTAGCAGGCTACAAACTGGAAGGCAGTTTTGCCCACTGTTAGTTGCACATGGATGGTCTCAGATGCTTCGTGCAGGGCTACTAGCATGGAGGTATGGGTATCTTTGATGAATATGGATACTCCCCCTCCTCTTGTGGTTTGGTCCGAGTTTTGGGGCCAAAATGCATGGTATGAGGTATAGCCTGGTAGTGCTGGGGTGCTCTCGGGAGCCTTGAACCAGGTTTCTGTTACTGCACAGATATCGATATTCTCCATACTGAGGAGAGCCTTAAGTGCATGCATCTTGAGGTTTAGACTTCTGGCATTGAGCAGCATTACCCTTAGTTTCTTTTTTCTTCTGTTGTCCAAGGAGGTGGGTTTGTCTTTTGAGCCTTGCCTAAAAAAGGCACTATGGGGTTGGCAAGAGCCTTGGCCAGTATTCGAAAACCCAGGGGTGACAGGTGCAAGCCGTCCCTAGCGAAGCAACGTGGCTTGTCAAGCATGTCATCCCAGGCCGACAGACACTGGATCCCCTTTGAGTGACACCAATACTTTAGCCAGTTGTTAAAATTGATCATTTTGTCTTTATACTGTGGTATCATTCTTGGTGAGGGAAGATGCTACTCAAGGTCAGGGTCATACCAGCCTGGGCCACATGATCAGAGAGCTCCTCTATGTCTCTTTTCATGTAATCCAGGGAGGTACATCTCAGGTCATTCACACCAGCATGGACAATGACGGAGTCATATTTGTACTTGCTTTGGAGTGACCTGAGTGCTTGTGTTATGTGGTGGATCCTGGCACCCGACAGGCAGTCGTTTTCTGAACCATTGTCTTTCCCCGCTGTTCTGGGGCATCTATTGACTGCTTCCTTTTCAGACGAATTGATAAAGAGAGACAAAAATGCTTGTTTAGTTGACATAGTGGTTTTCTGCCTCAGTACTGGTTGTAGGCATGCCCCTTCTCCTATTGGTGGAATGGTTTCTCCTACTTTCTCTGTAATTGGTGCCCTGTAGAACGAAGTATCATCATTCATAGGGGAGCTCAGTATGTCTGTCACATTATCTGTTGCCAGAGTAATATAACTAGTGTTTTATTATATTTCTTATTTTCTTGTTATAGCTTTAAATGTTAAATGTTCAGATAATGTCATGAGAATATGTGATAGTCGTTTAAATTTCTGAGCATGGAATGAAGTATTTAAGCTTATCATGTGATATTATGCAATAGGGTATGATGAAGCAAATTGGATTTGTGAAAGTGCTTACCTCATTTTACTCAAAATAAACTGAGCTTTTATGAAGAGACTGTACTATTTATTTATTTTACATTTGTTGACCGGGTTAGACTAACTGGATATATGTCCATTTTCAGTAGAGGCCTGGGGAGAAAAGCTCCAGGAAATGACATACAATTTAACAAAAATAGCATAGAGACAGTCTTATGCAGCAATAATTATAACAAAAAAAAAAAAAAAAAACAGTTTAAACAGCTATACTTATAACAGAAAGTGTAAGCAAAAGAAATTGGTAAAGAAAATTATACAATATAGAAGAATACATTTTTTTTTTTTTTAGTATATTGTTTGCTGTACTGGTGTGCAACTGCTGTGTACTGCTTAGAGTATTTTTTGAATTTCATTATTGTAATATGTAAATATACCATAAGAAACTCAGAATAGCTCAGCGCACAATGGAGTATAGCAGTAGCAACGATGCACTGAACAAATCTGCAAGTAATCCATAAGTAATGAGAAATGGGTATCAAAGCACATTGTACATTAACACGGTTCTGGAAAGATGATCGCAATTCAAGCATCCTGATAGTTATACAGACATATATAAAACAGAATCTGTCTAGTAAGGTTAAGGACAACTACGGAATATAACTGACTCTGTTATGATACAATAAAAAAGAAAATAATGCCAACTATCCCAATGTAAGCTGTATGGTATTCATAATACATTTGTCACAAATTTGCCTAGAAATATTACAGACAATTACAGATATTTACGTAATTCATTCACTAAAAAAATTTTTGTTTCAAAGCTCCAATGTTATTTGTAAAATATATCAGCAGCAATCTTTGCAGTAAGCTCAGAGACAACTATGGAAATCTCCATAAGAGATGTACGAATAAAATATGCCTACTTGCACTTATGGATTTTGATGGAATCCATAAATTTTCTAATAAAAAATTAAAGGTGAAGGACAATCACTGCCACATCACCACAGCTAACATTTGCTAACAATGGGTTTGGGACTTGTCTGGGGAACACAAGTAATGCACACTCCCATGGAAAGTAGGAGGTAAAAAAGAAGATGTGGGGTATGGGTAAAGAAGAGGGAAGAGAAAAATCTGAGGGGAAAGTCAGAGGGCCATGGGCATTTTTTTTTTGGGAATAGGCCCCATTTTTTAAGAATAGAAGGAAAGGTTAATATAGGGAAAGAGGAGGAGGTATACCCATAGAAGAAATATCACAGCACAAGACAGATGAAGACTGGAAAAATAAAACAGTAAGCACGGGTAAGTTACACTGCACAACACAGACAATGGAAAGTTGTGAAACAGGGTGGGGATGCATATCAGCCATGGTGAAATGCAGAAAAACATATCCACCTGTACAGTATCTCATTACATCATCACCTATGCACTCTCATTACAACATGTTGCAAACTATATGGCAGCCATACTTGGATGTGTATGACCAATGGTAGATGTGTGTCAGAGGGTAATAAATTAGGCTCACAGTACAAACTGGATAAATAAACACACATTTAAGTAGTCTGTCAGCAGTGCAGGTGTAAGCCTAGCAACATTACAGATGAGCAAATCTATTTGTGTTTATTTGACATTTGTTGACTGGGATTGCCCGACTGAGCAAAAGCCAGTTTTGAATGCAGGCCCAGGGAGAAAAGCTCTACAATAGCATGAGTAATTAATAACAGACAAACAATAACCAAAAAAGTACATACAAGTAAATACAATGCAGTAAGTAAAAATAGTACATGCTTCCTTGAAGTAGTAGTAAGTTTGTGTATGCTTTACAATAGGAGTACACTGAGGAGAAGCAGTGAGCATATTTTGAGACAAGCTATGACAGAGCAGTTGTAAATAACTGTTTCATGCAAGTTACACAATATGAATATCAAGTCAGTTAAAAACAAATTAACAATAATGAGACTTATTTACAAGCTGCTCAGTAGAGAGTCAGCATCAGACAGACAGTTGAAGAAATAATTGACAATGTACAACATCAGTATAGTGTAGGTAAGCAATGTCAATGCTGTTTGAGACTGGCTATGAGTTACAGTTACAAGTTGAGGTATTGAGTAGATATTGTTTGCGGGCCTTTTGGGATTCATGTGTAGTTATTTTTCTTATGTCAAGGGGACGTTTGTTCCAGTTTTGGGCAGGTGAATAGTTGCATAAGTTATGGCCAATGTTTTTTGGGCTTAAAATTTTTTCAAGTGTTTTTGGTTAGAGCTCTGGAGGACTCTAGATGGAGTACAGCAAGTGACCAAAGATGAGATGCTAGGGCAAGCAGTGGGTTTGTAGAGAATAGAGTGAATGACAGATAGTTGAGAGAGTTGAAGCTGATGGGAAAACAAGCCAGTTTAAGGCAGTGAAAGACAGTGATGTGAGTTTGGGGACGAATTAGTAGCAAACTGTGCAATTTTGTTATAGGTGCTTTTGAGTTTGGCTAGTAGAGAGGTCTGTAGATTAGTAAAGATTTGTGAGCAATTGAGAGGACTGTGGATGTATGAGCTAGTGTGACTGTAGAGTCTTGAGTAAGGAACTTTTTATTTTTATAGAGTAGTCCTAGTTTTTGATGAGTTTTCTTTATACAATGGTGGACATGGAGGTCATATTTAAGTTGGCCATTGATGATGGCTCCTAGGAGTTTTGTTTGAGGTTCTATGTTGATTGTGGTGTTGTTAGATGAAGTGATAGAGAAGGTAGATTTGTGAAGGTAGAAGGATTTGGGGAGGAATAGTTAAAGGAATTTTGGGTGAGGGTGTGCAGATCAGAGATGGTATCAATGATCGAGATGATGGTAGAGTCATCAGCACATTGTATGAGAGTGGAGAAAGGACAGGGTGTAGAGAATTGGCTAGTGAAGATGTTGAAGAGCAGGGGCCTAGGATAGGTCCTTGAGGGACTACCATTTAGATGGGTAGGAAGGACAATAGAGTAAAGAGCCATTTTACTGATTGCTGTTGGTTGGAGAGGTAGCTGGAGAACCAGAAGATGGTTAAGGGAGAGAGGCTGAGGTTAGGTAGTTTGGAGAGGAGAATGGGGTGAGAGACTGTGTCAAAGGCTTTAGAGAGGTCAGGGAAGAGAGACAGGAGACCAATTTGCTGTTATCTCTAGCATAGGAGAGGGAGTGGGAAAAGGAGATTAGGGCTGTAGAGGTACTGTGATTAGGACAAAAAAAACATATTGGGTAGGGGCGAGTAGGTTTTCAAGAAGCAGACAGTCCATAATTTGTTTGTGAACACATTTTGCTAGCATCTTTGACTAGGAGAATAATATAGCTATGGGGTGATATTTAGCTAAATCAGTAGAGTTACCTCCTTTATGAATTGGTATTATAAAGAACGGTTTCCATAGTGAGGGGACAGTGCATTCAGATAGAGAGTGGTTGATGAGTATGGATACAAGGTGGGCTATGGAGTTTGCAGCAAGTCTAAGAAAGAGTGGAGGTAGGTTGACCACAAAAGGAGTGCATGGTTTGAGTTTATGAAGGGGGTGTTTACTGTAGTTTGTAGGTACAGGTCTGAGTGAAAAGGAGTTATTTTCATTAGAACTGGAGTGGGGTTGGTAAGGTTAGAAGAGTTAGCATTTGGAATTAGTTTACTAACAGTATCAATAAAGTAGGTGCTAAGTACAGTGGCTGTTTCAAGGGGAGTGCTATGTCAGCAGGGGTTAGGGAGTATTGGGGTTACCTGGGTGGAGGATTTGATTGATAGTGTTCCAGAATTTTTGGGGGGTTGTTTTGGTAAGATGATTGTGGTTTTAGGTAAAAATTCTTCTTGTCAAGGTAGACTTATTTTTTGGAGAGGTTACGAAGTTCTTTGTAGGTATGGAGGTGGGTAGGGGATTTGGTCTTTGCCCAGAGTTTCCAGACTTTGTCCCTTTTGTGCATGAGAGTTCGTGTGTCCTGGGATAGCCAAGGAGAGTAGTGTGATTTTACTCTTACTTTTTGGAGGGGGGGGGGGTAAGTGAGTTGAGTATGTTACGAAATATTGAGTTATATTCGAGCACTGCTTCATCTAGGGGAAGGTGGGATAGGAAAGACCACTTAATAGTGGAGAGCGTGTTATTAAAAACTTCAGGAAGAAAGTTTGATAGGTTTCGGCATTCTTTGATTCTTTGTGGTCTTTGGAAGTGAGGGGAGTATCTCTGGACAGAAATGGGGGAATAGCCACTGATGGAGTCAGTTAGAGTTTCTGGGTGGTGGTAGAGGTCAGGATTGGAGACACGTATCCAGTCAATGGTAGAGGATATGTTGGTTGGTTTGTTAAGGTGTGTCAGCATGGTGATAAGTTGAGTAAAGCCATGTAGATTGATGAAAGGGCAGGGTGAGTTGGAGGACAGAGATAGCCAATTAATGTTAATGTCACCTAGCAGAGTAGTTTCATTAGTTATGTTATGTGAAAGCCATGCAAGAGTTTTTTCTAATAATGGAATGTTGTCACCAGGAGGTATATAGATAGATGCAATTGTTATGGTATTATGATCACTGACCTTACAATTAGCTGTTAGGAGTTCAATTGGGTGGAAAGAAGGGGGTGGGTTTGGTACAGGGGACACATTAAGGTGGTAAGCATACAGAATGGCAATGCCACCACCTTTATTAGCATTGTCCAGGCAAAGGCTGTTATAAGCAATTGGCCCTATGAATTCTATGTCAAGGATATTGGGTTTGAGCCAGGTTTCAGTTAAATTGATTATGTCTGGAGAGTACTGGGCTATCATTGCATGGAATTCACTTATTTTCTTCATGATGCTACGAATATTGAGAGGGAAAGGGTTAGGTGTTTATTGGGAGAGTATGGATGATAACATGGAGGGTGTGTGGTATTAGAGGTGTTAGAGATTGGTCCAGGGTTAAGGTGAATGTGACCAGATAGGAGAAGGGACATGTAGGGATAGAGTAGAATATGGGGTGTTAGGTGACAGAAGTGATGTTTATGTTTAGAGTTTGGGTGATCTTGCAGAGTAGCCAGCTGGAGGGGAAAAAAGAAGGAGGAGAATAAGGGGAAGTAGTGTTGGGTTTGTTTTTTAGCAGTTTTTAGTGGTGGTGTTTGTGGAAGGAGCAGAGGTTTCATTTGTAGGTGATAGGAGAAAGAGTGGTACAGGATATGTACGAGGGTAGTGTGACAGCGGTGAGGTCTGCAGTGGGAGTGACGGATGCGTTTAAGGTGGAGGTGGGGTTACATCAAGGATCAGCTCTGAGCCCTTTCTTATTTGCAATGGTGATGGACAGGTTGACAGACGAGATCAGACAGGAGTCCCCATGGACTATGATGTTTGCAGATGACATTGTGATCTGTAGTGAGAGTAGGGAACAGGTGGAGGAGACCCTGGAGAGATGGAGATATGCTCTAGAGAGAAGAGGAATGAAGGTCAGCAGGACTAAGACAGAATATATGTGTGTGAATGAGAGGGAGAATAGAGGAATGGTGAGGATGCAAGGAGTAGAGGTGGCGACGGTGGAGGAGTTTAAATACTTGGGGTCAATAGTTCAGAGTAATGGTGAGTGTGGAAGAGAGGTGAAGAAGAGAGTACAGGCAGGATGGAGAGGGTGGAGAAGAGTGTCAGGAGTGATTTGTGACAGACGAGTACCTGTAAGAGTGAAAGGGAAGGTCTACAAGAGGGTAGCGAGACCAGCTATGTTATATGGGTTGGAGACAGTGACATTGACAAAAAGGCAGGAGTTTGAGCTGGATGTGGCAGAATTAAAGATGTTAAGATTTGCACTGGGTGTGACGAGGGTGGACAGGATCAGGAATAAGTATATTAGAGGTTCAGCCCAGGTTGGAAGGTTTGGAGACAAAGCCAGAGAGGCACGATTACGTTGGTTTGGACATGTGCTGAGGAGGGATGCTGAGTATATTGGGGAAAAGATGCTAAGGATGAAGCTACCAGGTAACAGGAAAAGAGGAAGGCCTAAGATAAGGTTTATGGATGTGGTGAGAGAGGACATGCAGGTGGTTGGTGTGACAGAGCAAGATGCAGAGGACAGGAAGAAATGGAAACAGGTGATTTGCTGTGGCGACCCCTAACGGGAACAGCCGAAAGAAGATGATGATGATGAGGAGAGGTAGGATAATAGAAGTAGAAGGAGAGTGAGGAAGTAGATAAGTAGCATACTGAAGATTAGAGAGGAAGTATGGAAGATGGTGCTTTATTGAGTGAGCAAGGAGGAAAGGTGGAGTAGAGAAGTAGAACTGAATTGTGAAGGTGTATTAACTGGAGGGAGGAAATTTAGTATGCAAGACTGAGGGGGTTGGTGTATTAGTTGAAGGGAGAAAATTTACTATGGAAGATTGAAGGGGTTGGTGGGGAGATGGTATTAAGAAGAGGGAGTATTGTGGGACAAGGGAGATGATAGGTGGCAGAAGATAATTATGTTGCATTACGCTGATAATGCAGGTCTAACATTGCTAGATAACTCCAGCAGAAGACATTACCAAACCTATGGACATGCATGTGAAAGGCAAACAACCAAGCACAGTGCCAAACAGAAGTAATGCAGAAAACCAACAAAATGGTTGCTACATGCACAAGTAGGTGTACACAACCCAAACATTTAATGGAATGCATATATGTTACGCACACATATGCCATGCCAAAGGCAACACACAGTTATATATGTGTATGTATGACTGTCAGTGGCATAAATGGAACGTACATGAAATCAAGGTCAATACACAAACACACGAATGACATGTAAGAATATTTACAAAAATATAACACTACAGCTTAATAAATATAGCAGGTTGTGCACATGGATGCCAAAGTACACTGATTAACGCACAAGTATAATAGGAACAAGGATATATTGCAAGCAGTAGCCAGTGACTTGTGTGCAAATATCATGCATCGTAAAATGGCCAACCATGTCAAAAGTAATGCATGGCAATGGTCATAAAAAAAAAACATGAGTAAACTAGAAAAAGTACAGCAGAAATATACCAAGGGCATCCATGGATGTGAAAATTTAAGTTATTATGAAAGACTAAAATATCTGAACTTATACAGTATCTCTTATAGACAGCCAAGAGGAGATGTTATACAGGCATTCAGAGGCTACTATTTCTGGGAATGTTTGGAGCTATCAAAAATTACTAGAGAATCATCAGATAACCTATGTAGAAGATAAGTCCAAATGCAGAGATGGGTGGTCCGAATGGAGAGATAAATCGGCAAGCAAAGGAGAATAATATTGCTGAAATTGAATTCATCAAGTCTTGGTGAGTATTCTCATGAGGTGGACCCTGTTTTTTCACAAAATCTCACCAAAATGACACTGATATATAGACTGTATTTTATATAGCATATATCATGGACAGAAGCACATTAAGAAAAAGATAGCTAGGTGCACAAGACCCAGGATAAAAAAGTGCCCAATCCTGGTAGGTGCACTGCTGCCAGGACTGGAAAAAATGACAGTGTAGAAGCCTCAGAATACAGAAATATTCCTACAATGGGGCTAGGCCAGGCCCAGGGAGAGGATGCCGCCCCCCCATTGAAGAAGGAAGTAGCAGTCCACAAAAACTGATAGGCCAAAGAAGAGCCATAAATACGAGTAGCCTATTGAGGATAAGAAAGAAATTATGTATTGTTACTATTATGCAAAAAGCCCAGAATTTCCAGACAAAAAATACACAAAAAGATTGAGAGAAATTATAGGAAAGAAAAACTGTCAGAAGCCCCAAAATATGTCTTCATTGATACAACAGATGTGTGAAAAACATTATATAGACCAAATAAATTTGACCTGTTTGGGGAAAAAAAAAGCATTCGAGGAAGTGTGAAAATATAAACAACAAAACCTAGAGATTTTTGAAAAGTATAAAAAAAAGAGATATGGACATGGGAAAGAGAGATTTGATATGGTGCTGTATTTTAATGGATCAGGATCTATCTTGCACTATTGCAAATAATAAACTAAAAATTGCAACACAGGCAGAAAAACTTAGAAGATACGCAGATAAATATAAAGGAAAAGTACAAAATAAACAATTTATTGATGACCCCAAAATATTCTATAGAGAATTGTGAAACAAGGCAAAAGGAATTGAAACACCACCCAAAAAAGAAGAAATATATACATTTTGGAGAAATGGTGGTGCTGCGGTAGCATTGTCGCCTCACAGTAAGACGTTGTCCTGTTCGATTCTCAGCTAGAGCGTCTTCTGTGTGGAGACATGCGTGAATGGGCGTACCTTCATTGAAGGTTGTGCGTCAGGGCTGGCAACTCGGCACGTAAAAATCTACTGCCAATCATTAGCGGACCGGAGTTCTGCTGTGGTGACCCCTAACCGGGAAAAGCCGAAAGACACAACATCTATGAAGATCCTGTGAAACATAAAGATGCTAAATGCATAGAAGTAAAAGAAATAAGCAGTTTGAAGGTACAGGATATGAAATGGGATGAGGTAACGGCCAGAGAGATTGGGATAAAGTTAAGAAAAGCCTCCAATTGGAAAACCCAATGGCCCAGATGCAGTACCTAACTTTTGACTAGAAGTATTAACATCTTTGCATGAAGATTTAGCCATGAGTAAGAACTATTTATATGCGCACCATGAACAGACACCAACCTGGTTAACAAAAGGAAAAACAATGCTACTACTTAAGAGTGAACCTGCAAAAGTTATCTTAAAAATTATAGACCAATAACTTGCCTTCCAACAATGTATAAACTATATACTGGAATTGAAGATGACAGAGTTTATAGTCATTCAGAAGAAAATTCAATCATGGCAATAGAACAAAAGGGTAATAAAAAAGTCATGTGACAAAGGATCATTTGTTGTTAAATAAAGAAAATAGAGAACTGTAAAAAAAGGTAAGAATCTAAGTATGGCATGGATTGACTACAAAAAAAGCATTTGATAGTATCCCACATTCATGGATAAAAGAGTGCTTAAAATGTATAAGATACACCCTAAACTTATCAACTACATTACAGTGACCATGAAGCAGTGGCAAACCACTTTGCAATTAAGCCATGATAAAGGACAAATTATTATTCCAGGAATAACATTTCAAAGGGGGATATTTCAGGGTGACTCCCTGTCACTGCTGCTATTCTAGTCTTGACCTTAACCCATTAAGCTGTCTACTTAACAGATTAGGCCATTTCTATAATTTGGCTCCTAGAAAACAACAAAGTGTAAAGACCTCACATCATCTCTTTGTCAATGTAGAGCTCATTAGATGAGGAACTGCAAGTAGTCAAATCTTTTTCAGATGATATAAGAATGTCATTTGGTCTTGATAAATGTGCAAATGCATCCTTTAAAGTAGGAAAACTGCAGCACCAAGAAAACATCTGGTTGGGACAGGAATGTGATGTAAAAGAACTTGAGCAAGAGGAAGTGTATACATATTTGTGAATTGATGAAGGATCAACAATAAAACTTAGTAAGGAATATTTTAGAAGACTTAAATTAATCCTGAAAACAATGTTTGCACCGAGGAACAAAAGTCAAACTATAAACCAATTTGCTTTTGCTGTGTTAACTTACAGTTTTGGAGTGACTGACTGGCCCCAAAACATGTTGGATAGATTAGACAGAAAAGCAAGAAGGATGCTTCATGCTCACTAAATGGTTTATAAACTCTGTGCATACCAAGATTATATATTTCCCATTCTGAAGGAGGTATGGGCCTCATTGAAACTGATTACATGTATAGATCTGCAATTGGGGGACTGCACACATCTGCTAACCTCACAAGACCCAAATATAGTGAAAGTTTTGAAACATGAGAGTAAATCTAAGATTACTTCTCTGCTTAGTCCAGCAGAAGCATATCAGCATCAAGCAGGAATGGAAATCAAACTAGAAGCAGATAAAAATCAGGCAACTGAATATGACAAAAACCAAAAGAAAGGATACAAAAGTGAAGGACCAGGTGAGAAGGGAAGAAATGTGGAAAATGCAAAAATATAGTTGCAAGTACAGAAAACTTCTGGAAGAACCTCATGTTGATCAGGATCAAACCCAGGAATGGTTAAGGAAAGGCAAATTCAAACCAAAAGATCAAAGGTTAATACTGGCAACCTAAGACAGTGGGCTACGTACACATTGGTTTACAAAGTCCATTGAACATGTGGAAGAACCAGACAAATGTAGGTTTTGTAAAATAGAAATGGAAAAAGTTGCACACCTCGATGCTGGTTGTGACATACTAATGGCAGACGTTCTGTATACTGAAACGCATAATAATGTGGCAAGACTGTTGCAGTGGGGATTGTGCAAACATGGTATTGAAGTAGCTGAAAAACACTGGAAACATGAACCACAAAGCATCATAGAAAATTATCAGGTTTACATCACATGGGATCACCCATTACCAACAGTTCAAAAGATAGCAGATGTAGCGGTCCATGAAAAGAAGAGTAAAGTAGCATTGATCATTAAGATTGCTACACCCAGGGACTACAGTGTCTTGCGTAGAGACACAAAGTGATAAAATATCAAGATTTGCAGGCAGAAATGACAGCAATGTGGAAGAGAGATACCATGACATTTCCAACAGTAAAAGGAGCAACAGGTCTTATAATAAAGAATCTACAATCATATTTACATATGTTACAAATAGATGTAATTCTGTACAAATTGCTGAAGGAGTCATTACTGGGCACATTGCAGTTGCTGTGAAGAGCACTTCTGGCTGACATCAAAGATCGAAACAATACTAATTTCATGAACTTTAATCGTACTTTGACTTGGGAATGGGGTTCATTCCTGTCATAGTATTAGAAACCCAAAAGACTTGGACAAATTAAAAAAAGATTCTATAGGAATGAGAAGTGTACTAACTGGTTCTTTGAGAGGACAGTTGATGCAATGTACAGACTACCAAATTACATTAAAGCAAGTACTAGTTTACATATTTTTTAAGATCAGCCCGGACACTTGTTATGAGAACAAGTGTTTTGGTATATTGGCAGGCTAGAAGGGCAATAATGCTTGTGCTTGATGTATTTGTATGTATGAGTGTATGTAATAATTACAACAAATGCAAACATATCTGCAAAATACAACAGGGAAATATTTTGGTGGAAGGGAGGTGGACAACCTGGCCCACATCAGGGAAAAGCAGGACAAGGTAAGTTGACACACTTTTTACTTTCCCAGTGCAGGACCCACTGTATAATCCAATACCTCTCCACAACAGGAGTCTGTCAGTGGTATGCTACTGACTGTTTCATACCTGCCATTGTTGTCAATCTTGTTGTCCTCTATTAATACTGTGTACTTCCCATTCCTAGGCCAGTCCATCAACCTCATCAAGTGCACATATGAGTGGTATGTGTATGTCAAACCTTGTGTGTTTTAACTGTGTTCACCTGGTAAATAGGGGCAATGATGTGAGCATTGTGCTGTGTTTTCCTACAATAGTTAAAGTTCATCCATCTTCAAAAGCACCATCTTCCCATGAGGGGTTGTCAAGTATTTTGTTTTGTATTCCTTACATAAGTCATATATCTTGGCCTTGTAACCAAATTATATACTCCATGTACACAGATTCAATGAAACATACATACAGCAAACCTCATGTAAAGTCATTATTATTTGTAACATTGCAATGAGATATATATGTGCTATGTCTTTGATGCTATCCATGTAAGCACATTGTCCTGACGTATGTCTTTGTATCTTATAGCACATCAACTATATGTATCGTCCATCAGCCCATTCAGTGATCATGATGTGGTTTCGGATGTATCTCAGCATGGTATTATGGCCCCTGGCACAAAGGACCTTGACATGTTGGGAAAGTCTATCCATAATGTTAACAGTGATGTTGCTGCAGCTGTAGCTTCAGATGTGGAGGTCAACTTGTCTAGCCATTAGGAAGATGATGGCACAGTGGATGATAAATGACAGACCCCAGCTGCGACTGCTGCGGATAACAACTATCTTAAACAGGGCATCATCGTAGACGTAGGTGAGCAGATGTTGTGCATGGCCAGGTGTCAGGGGGCATCTGGCTCCTGCTGCAGTCAAATGAGCAGTTACAGCAACAGCATTGGTCAGACATCCATGCAGTTGCACACGCCACAAATCTTGTGGCACACCAGTTACATGTGACATAGTGAGATATTGGCTGCTCAAAATTTGAGTCTGGTAGCTGTGGTTTTGTCAGTACAAACCCTTGCCTCTGTGGTAGTACATCAGTGTCATAGAATCAGCAGGGTTCTGTGTTCCTGACTGTGCTCATCAGATTACAACATAGCCACCTGTCTACAGAACCGCCATTGAGTATTAGGATCTATGGTCCAACCTGCTAAGAATTCAACTATTGGCCCATCTGCTGTGGCCCTGCCAGTCAAAAAAAAAAAAAGTACTTTAACTCACAGTCATGCTCCTTCACATCAAGATGGTGGTGTCCCTCTATCAGTCTCCTCTGTGGAGCAACTAGAGCAACATGTTTTTTGTACATGGTCAGGGCATAGTGGACCATAGTGTGAGATGTCAGCAAGGCTGTCTAGACTGCATTAGTGTGTGTCCAACACTGTCATAAACATAGCTGGCTCATGTTACTGAATTACCAGTTTTACTGAGATATATTTTCTGCGGCTATTAAATGTTTGACATCATGTCTTGTGTTTCAAATTTTTCATGTCATTATATTATAGAGATAGGAATGTGTTGCACTGATGTGTATCCCTTGTTTTCCATACAGTGATACAACAATGAGCGTGTATGCATACCTGTGTCAGTTGTGCACCGAGTTGATGAGCCCTGTCGTGACACCTTTGCATATAGTCATATTGTAATATATTATAATGATGGTGTTATGTCTGATGATCAATGTGTACATCTAGGGGGTAACTAAATTAGATGCAACCTGTGCTACTGTGGTGTGGCAACACTTTAACATCAGTGGTTTATCTGTGTACTCATGTAGGCGTGGCTTGTCATGAGTCAAAGATGCAGGTCAAATGCTGCCATATTGCCTGGGCCTGCACTGATAGTTGCACCCAACGTTGCCTAGATCTGTCTTCTGTCCCCTATGTCCTCTGACACCAGTGGGATGTCCTCTTCAGACATCTGGGGTTCTTAGGATAGTTCAGACACACCTGCAGCTGGAAAACCACCATGTGCTCTAGTTATCAAGATATGTAGCATGGCACACACCATTACCATCCATGTTGCCCTCTCAGGTGTGCATTGCAGTGCACCCCCAAATGTGTCCAGACATCTGAACTTCGTGTTCTGTACTCTAAACACACTATCTATGGTGTTTTTGGTTGTTGTGTGTGCAATTTGTAGATGTGCTGTGCAGGGTTAGATTGTTCTCTGTATAGTGTCATTAGCCACAGATCAAGTGAATAACCACAGTCATCTGTTGTGGGGAATAAAAACACATTTTGTCAGAATGGATACTGTTGTGAGCGTATCCTTGACTTACATCCTATCTCTGTACTTACCTAATAGTAGTTCCTCCTTACCTAATAGTAGTTCCTCTGGTATTTCACCTTGCTGGAATGCAGTCTTCAGTCCACTTTCCCTCCATATGGCAGCATCATGGACACTTCCAGAGTGTGTTGCCGTGATGTTTGTTGTTATGCTACCTGATACACACAACCTAACAGTTGATAGATGGTCAGTCCTTTCTGATTATGTATTGGCCTGCTTCAGATGTACTGCTGTCTTGATAGGTATGTGTATACAAGCTATTGCACAGAGTGGACACTTCCAGAGTGTGTTGCCGTGATGTTTGTTGTTATGCTACCTGATACACACAACCTAGCAGTTGATAGATGGTCAGTCCTTTCTGATTATGTATTGGCCTGCTTCAGATGTACTGCTGTCTTGATAGGTATGTGTATGCAAGCTATTGCACAGAGCACATGGGGGAAGTTTGTGATGCTGTAAAACTTTTGCATTACAGTTCTCTACAACATGGGGGAGGCTGAAAGGTGTATGTAGCGATACATCATTGCTTCCAGGAATTGTACCAGGATAGAGCTGGCAACTGTCGGACACATTCCCAAAACATCTCCATCTGTCTATGGAGTGTCCCAGATGCAAGTACACCCAGGCTGAAACACACAAGTTTCAAGGGGGCTGGGGTTTCCTCACAGGGTCTGCATCGACAGGTGTGGGGGATACATGTTGCAAGCATCCTGAACCAGTTGTTGGTCTAGGCGGTACCTATCAATTATTTGCCGATCTGACAACTAGTTTAGTTGCAGTCTTGCTCTAAGTTAAGCCAGTTGCATTCTAGGGGTCACAGTCAGATTTATGGCTTATAGCACTGCAGCCTGTTGCAGTTCATTAATAGCAGGTTGTGGTTTATGTATTTTTTGTTCTTTTGTTACTGATTTTGGCAAAACCTGTGGTATTTCCTTGGGAACCATAAGGCAAACTCTGCGGGCTTCAGAAACAGGATTGGTGTGTCAGTTTGTTGCATTTTAGTTACACTGTGTACACACACACACAGTGTATTTTGGAATTAGACAGGAGTGTGTGGAATCTGTAATTATCCTATGCCGAATAGCTAAGTACTCCGCATGCCTTCTAAAATCACCTGTGCAGCACGTACGTTGAAGTCTTCCTTCGGCATGCTGCGCTGTCCATAAATAGCTTTAGTGAACTTTAGAGAATTAGTCTCAATGTAAATTGAGACACAGTCATATTAAACAAGATATATATTTTTTTCCTGAAAATATATAAATTTGAATTTCAAAAAAGTCTGATTATTCAACAAATAGTGTTTTCGTACTGTAAATTAAATACTCCACAGCTTAGAAAAACATTATGTTCCATGATATGCTGAATATATTCGGTTGGAAGATAAATATATTAAAGGAAAAAAAATAAACGATTTTAAACTGGAATCAGATTGCATCGCTGAATATAAATGGCCTGAATTACATTTCACTGAAATTAGTACATGGAAAGTGTGATTTGTTGAATTTCACCTGCAACTGAATAAGGGATACAGGTCAGGAATTTTAAATGAAATTAAACTACCTTAAGTTTAAAAATTGTATCCCAACATACTACAAACCTTGGAACAACTGTATAAAGTTAACAGAATTCTGGAACCAATCACAATATCGGGGCTGGGTGCTTAAGCAGTATATGTAGGACGATTTTATTTGAAGTAGTTACAGTCAAATAATTTCAGTTCATGGACATTCTGTTAAGAGTGATTCTTCTTTAAATAAAGTATACTTTTTTAAATCTCTTACTGACAAAAATGTTATTTTTTTATTATTTTTATTTATTTATTTTTTTTTTATCTAAAACCCATCCAAAGCAGGGTAAACACTTTACTGTCAAGGAGAGCCTTCTCTGCAGGTCTTTTAGTTGCGAGTACATTAATAGCATTGGCTTGGCTATTTGAGCTTGAAATTTTAAATTTTAAATACAGTATCAAACCCAGCAATGAAGTTTATTCTAGATAAAAGTATATTAAAAGAGATTAACATTCCTCTTTTCCTTGGTTATATTTGTTAATATAAACTGAAGTCAGCCAATGATAATTACAGTTTGGTAAATACTAATTAAGCTAAATCATTCAACCATTCTAAACATCTTGTTAGTGTTTAGAGATTAAATATTATGAATTGCTGCATGTATTATCTTGTTTATTATATTGAATGTGGTAGCTCAGGTAGATATAAAGTATCCCATTGTATTTGTCAAAAGTTTAGCAGAGCTATTTACAACATTATCAAAACATATTTACGTACAAATAAAACATTTAAAAATAAATTATAAATATATATTTACAAATCTATATACTTCAACAGTATAAGTCTAACAACATTAGCATCATTAACCCACATTCTTTCGTCCACGGCCATAATTCAAGCTCTCTTAATTATTTATTCTATCTTTTGGTTCATCATTTTTAATTTTACTTTTCCAGCCAAAACTTCTAAAAGCATGCAAATAGCTTGTTACGTATTCTTGCAACATCCTATGTACTTAGTTTTTCATAAAAGACATATGTAACCATGTCCTTATTTTTGTTTTACTAGTCTGTCTTCCCAAATATCTTAGCTTGTCTCTCAAGATTTTATTCTTTCACTTTATATATACCATAACTCACTGGTTTCTGTTCCACAGATATATTACATTTCATTTCTTCATACTGCTTGTATATTTCATTATGGCTTTAAAAAGAAGCCTATTTAAAATCAGTTTCCATACAAAGTTCTTGTTTTCTCTTATATAATGAAACCTCCTCCTCCTTTAATGGTTCCCTTTAATTCTCTAAAATCCTGTCAGGAATTTTTTAAAAATTTTGTTAAATTATTATACCACCCTCTCTCCTGTACTTTCCTTTAAAGATAAATGTCTTTATCACCCTGTAATATTATTTTATTTGGTCTACCATCATGTTCTATATTTCTGTTTTGCAGTTACATTTTGTAAAACATTTTCAATACTTTTCTTGCAAAATTCCTTAATAATGCTGTGTCCATCTCTAGTCATTTCAAACAATCAAATTTGTGTGCAATGTTTTCAGATAGGTATTTACATTAATTAAAATCTAATCATCCTCTTTTGTATTGTAAATCACCACCTTTCTTAATTGGATTAAATCTGGTCTTCCAAATAATAGAAATGCAATACAATATGTACTATATCCTTCTGTAAAGAACTTGATAACACAAAAATGCTTCCAATATAGCTCAGTCCTTTCACCATATTTGAACATATCAGGCATATCTTTTTAGAAAATGACAAAGCATGTGTCTTCTATATATGTAATCAATCTCCTTTTTCAACTCCCTTTATTATCTATTACTTCTCCCCCTCCAAATGTCATTACAAATACATCAGTGTCTTTAATTATAAACTACACCTCTCCAAATCCTTTGGACTTCACTTAAATTGAGACTCATTCTATTCAGTGTTTTACTTTGGAATTTCATTGCCACTTCTATCCAAACCTTCTATTTCATAACAACTATATTGTCAGTGTTGTTAAAAATACAGGTAAACATTTTCATTTTTATATTGTATTCTTGTTCTACACAAGTTTTGATCTACTATACATTTTACTACATCCATCTTTATTCCAACAAATACTGAACTCATGGGACATCCCTGCTTGAGTCTTTTCTCTAGTTTTTCCCCCCTATCTATCCATTTACTAATGGTTCTATCCAAAAGTGCTCATATACCGATTTGAAAAATTCTATTACTATCTTTGGTACCCCATATGTTTTCATAATTCTTCATAATTGCTCATAACTAATAGCCATCATAACGTCACAACTTATTAGCCTACTTTCTATGTCTTCTTTTTTAATACATTATACTACTTCCTTTGCTTATTAGCATTTCTATTTTTTTTAATCATTAACCCCCATATATTCCTTCCCCCATTACTTTGTGTACTACTTTATCAAACCTCTGCATGAAAAGTAGACAATTATTTTGTAATGCATTTGAGTGCCATGGTTATGCTCTAAAATTGGAAAAAAAGATCAACCTGTTATTTTCTTCTGTAGGTGAGACCCAACTGTAAAAGCACTTTCAGCTGTGTGCAACATTTGTTACATACCATTAAGCACTGCTACAATTTGGTATCAGGGAAGGGATGTCCCTTCATTCTCAATGATCTCTGAACAACTTTTCTCATACAGAAAGTTTACAGATGTCAGTTTTTAAGTAATTAATTTAGCAAAATTAGAACAGTACAGTTTTACTGGCATTTTTTGCTATTGTTTTGTAACTCATAGTATGTGGAGCAGATGAAATTCCATGCACTACAAAGAGTTGTGATCAGGTCTCACAGATCATAATGATGTTACGTGTTCTCACCATGGATGCCAAGCCAAGCTTCGCTCTCAAGGTGAATTGTTTGGCATTCATGGTTACAATTGGAGATCCAGTCATAGCTCTCTGGCACAGTGTGACTGGCTTCCAATTCTTTAACTTCTTTTTATTGTCTTTTTCCCTTAATAATTTTATTATCCTTGTTTATATTATTATTTTCAACTCCATCTTTACCCAATCTAAACACCTAAAAATCCAATTTCTATGATTCCATCATATTTCTATATATAATTAATTGAAACCCTATTTCCCTAGTACTGAGCCTCTTTTTCTTAATGCCTTGTCTAATTCTGTTGGTTTTATTTGTCTGCAATTCCTTTCTATCCAGCACACTAATCTTTCTTGACATTACCTTATACAACTTCTCTTTCTTCCGTTTTACTGTTTTCTAAAGAATTCTACATACATCACTTAATGTTGCCTTAATACTCTGCTGTTCTCATATTTGACTTATATTATACACTATCATTATATTTGGCTTGTCTAGTTAGAAAATGGATTTACCTCCTCTTCGTTGCATTTAAAACATTTCTGTATTATTAACATATTCAGTCTTTCCTTTTTAATTATCCTTAAATCATCACTGTCATCATCACGTATAATGTTCTAATATCTACATTTTTCTGTGTATATTTTCTTAATAATGTGTCATTTCTCTACTTCCTGAAGCTATATTTTACTTATAACATAGCTATGATTTAGCCCAGTTTTAAAACTCTCTCTCATGTTCCTGTGACCATTACATAATATGAAATCAACAAGACCATGGTTATTTGTTGAAAATAATCCATTTAATCTTTTCATTCCTTCACCTTGTTTAATAACATTTGATTATTCTCTAAATATTGACCAGACTGCTAGATCTAAAATAATTATAACTAAACTATTTTATACCTCCCTTAAAAATTCTGATAAAGCTGCATAGTCAGTTTCAGTCTTAAAATTACTTATAAAATTCTGCATTGTAATTTTCTTTCTTTAAATTATCTCTTTATATATAATATCCTGTTTCATCCCTATTGTGTAAACTTCATTATATACCTTAAGATACTTCCCTATCTTTCTTTCTACCTCTATCACATTTAAAATCTCCTAGCAATTTTATTGACATAGTAACAGTCACAAATTTCCCTAATTATTTAAACAAATCATCTCTATCTTTTCCATTTATTAAGGAATATAATACTACTTACCTCACTATAGTTCCTCTAATTTTGCAGTATATGATTATTAATCTGATTCAACTATTGTTTCATACAGAAATCATACTACCATTGTGTATCTTAAGACAATGTCACTTTCCCTATGGCCATATAATTTCTCTTCCCTAAAGTATTCTAAATTGCTATGTTCAAAACTTCTTACTAGAATCCAATAAAGATATTATACATTGAATTTTACATTTCAACATTATCTGTCTCTTATTCTTAATACTGTTAAAATTTCCTGATAATATAAATAAAAAGAAAGGAAAGGGGTAACATCAATTCCCCTATCTAGAACTTTTCTTTTTCTATCTCACTCTTTCACGTACAAAGGTTATTTTATTTCTTGCCTTAATTTATTATAGGTTTCTTTCTTCCATTTAATGCACTATCTTCCCATCATTTATTGACTCTTCTTCTGACTCTCCAACTTCTTGTTCTTGCACCTGACATTTTTCCTCTATATGTGCCTGCATTCTATTATTCTGCTGTTCTGAATGTATTATTGTTTCTGCCTCTTTGTTAAAGTGATTATGCGGACACTTCATTTGATCTGCCATTGTACAGTATCTGCAGTATGGTTTACAGTTCCTTGTTTGCATTTGTTCACCAAAGTCTAATTGTATTTACTGACATTTGTTTACCAGGAAAGTCCAACTGGATAATTTTATTAGTTTCCAGCAGAGGCCAGGGAGAAAAACTCCAAATTTGGTAGAAAATCCCTATTTGATGAAGTCTTGAAAATAAATGCTGCCACAGATTAATTGTGAAGCAGAGGTACATACGAGTTTAATAGTAAGAATTCCAGTTGAGGTAAAGATGAACAGCAATGCATCACAGTAAGTTATGAACAGTTGAAAAACAAAATTATCACACAAGGGAATACTATTAAATGACACAAAAACATAATAAGTCTGTATAAGCACTTTTTTCAGTAGTTGTGCAGGGTAATATAACACAGTGTGCTATGGAGAAAGCTATGTTACAATGTATACAGCAGAAATAGAGAATATCCAAAGTGAATCAGAGAAATATGTATAAAGAATACATGGCAATCTCACAGCACAGAGGAGAGAAAGTATTCTGGGGGAATGAAAGGACATATGCCAAAGACAAATTAGGAATTGGTTGAGCTTGTTTGCATACACCTGGGCTGTCTTGAGAGTCTTGCTGGAGATCTGTAGTTGTAGCTCCAGCATTGTGACACTTGTAGCTGAAGAAAAGATATATTTGTATTTTGAGCATAGGCCCCTACTGGGGAAGTAGTGTTGGAGGATGTTTTGTAGAGTAGGGCACTTGTTGGGTGTGTGCAGTAGGTTTAAAGTAATTGTAAAAATGAGGTGGTGGGTTAGTTCTAACCAGTTCAGACTGTTGAGGACCATACAATTCTGTGATTTGTAGGGTTTCTTAGCCCTGAAGTCTGAGATTGTGTTGCAGCATTGTTCTAACAATTTTCGGTCAGCCACGAAGGTTATTAAATATTGAAGACGCACACATCTGGAAGTATATAGGGAGATGCTAATTTTTCTACCAGTATTTGTGAGGTAGTGATTAGAATTCACTCACTTGCTTCACACACTTTCTTTTTGTACATTCATTAATTGACTATCGGCACCACAAAAATGATACAACTCCTACATTAGTAATATACAGAATACATGCTTAATATCACCCATAATTTCCACAACTTGGTGCATAAGTTGCGTTCATAATATACTTTACGTATTCATTATACTTCTTTGCAAGTGTCTTCGAAATACTTATGTTTCATTGAGCAGAACATCAGCTCTACGTTAAGGTTCATAGGTTAGTACTAAGCTAACTGCCCTTGCGAGTCATTTTAAGCCTAGCCAATTATCCCTTGTGAGATTCAAACCCCGTACCTTGTGTTTGTAAGGCAAACACCTTAACCATTAGGCCACCCTCCCAACCCAGTAGGGCACTTGTTGGGTGTGTGCAGTAGGTTTAAAGTAATCTTTAAAGTAGTCTTTTCTTAATTACCGATGTCACTGCGACAAACACATTTATTCCATGGCTATGTTTTCAGAGTTTATAATAGTCTTAATTTGTATTTAATCAATTAACTGCGCAAATGCAATATCAAAGAGCTGTTCATTGCCTAGGTGGATTTAAAACATTGAATATCAACTGCTTTAAAGCCCGTTGTCTCATTTAGCTTATCCCAATCAACATGTACATGTTAATTTTACAATGCTTTTTAATTTCTAATCTGTACTGTAGGTTTCCACTTTCCTATCATCCACTGATGTACCTTACTCTCAGAATTAGCAGACACCACCATAACCACAAAACTTCCACCTCAGAACTCCTCCTGCAGAGTCCTTGTCATGTGTCAGTTGTGGTTTATCTGGATGATGGTCTGACTTTGCCCCAGCTGTTGCTGTATCACATTACTTTACCTCAGTCACAGGCAGTAGATAAGTAGCTCAAACCTATATAGGAGAAGCAAAGAAGTAGAATCTGGTGGTTCTTTTTCATTTATTAAAATGTGTAAAACCTCAGTGGCGAGGCTACATTCAGCAAGTCCAGTCATCTCCATTTGATTACATTTACCTTGTATATATAATTGTTTCTATTCATTGTTTTCCAAAACTTTGCCATTTTGACTCTTGACATCCATCACATCTCTTTTGGCCATCCACCCTTTCTTTGTGCTGCAGCCCTCTGGTCCTACCTTAAAGAAAAACGGTAGCATGTTTGGCAATATTTTCTCTATGCAGTACAGTCTCTAGTCAGTCCTGAAAAGAATCCATTGGCATAGTGGGACTAAGAAATAAAGTAATATTTAAAAGACTATTTCGTAATTCAAGTAGAACAATGTTTTAAGTTTAATGCTCAAATATTGCAAAACCTGAAAATCACGTAGAAGGCACCCATCTTTCATATCACAACACCAAATATAAGTCACAAAGTCTGTACTGTGCCAGAGTGAAAAGGTAATTAAAGGTGATCTTGTCAGACTCACTGCTTAAAAAGAATAATGTTATTCATAAGGAAATTGCTCTGCTACAGGAAGTAAAGTGTGAATGTGAATCAAGTTATGAAACCAAAACAGAAGTTTTACAAGATGATCTTAAACCAAGATTTTGTTATAGAAGAATAGCTCACATTTTCATCCTAATCAGCAAATCAGAGAATGAAAAATACATCCTAAAGACTAATTGTTATAGAAGAATAGCTCACATTTTCATCCTAATCAGCAAATCAGAGAATGAAAAATACATCCTAAAGACTAATGGCCAAAATGCTTGAAGAAACCTTAAAGGGCATAGAAAATATATTTGCAATAAATATGCTTCTATCAGTAACTGATGGATAATCTACAGTTCCTTTTAGTTAATATCTTACTTTTGCCTAATATCCAAGAATAAAATGACTTATTTTCTTCCTATATAATCTTGAATTCTTCCACCGTTTTTGATTTTTCAGCTTCCTTCGTTGTATCCAGAACTCCTGCCATAAGAATTATCTCCCATTTTCTTGGGTGGGGAACATTCTTTTTAACACATTCTTAAAGGTGCTGTGGTTTGCAGTGATTTGATATGGACTAGATGACACATTTAAGAGCTTACAGAATAAAGTATATTGCCATCTGTCCTACTAAAGATAATTCCTGGTCTCACATACTTGTACACATGAAGTGGAAATGACAATCACTATTATACCAATGTATATTACACCTCTGAGAGTACTTAAAAGTTTGTATATCTTCCCTTCCTACTTTAATTTATAAACTCTGTAATGCAATTTCAAAGTAATCTGGGCAACCTCATTACATCAATAATTGTACTTAGATGGTACATAGTGCAGTTGTATGCAGTAATTCAGATGTGATCTTATCAATTATCACTTCAAAAAAATTTCTACTAGATTTAGCTTTCCTTAGGAATGCTATTATTCTCAGCACTGTATGCTCTCTTCTTGCTTTGACTTCCAACCTTAACATAAATATATTATTTTATTTTTATTTATTATTTTATATTTATTTATTATTTTATATTTGTTGACCGGGTTTATCTGACTGAGCTATGTAGCCCTTTATCAGCACAGAGAATGTAAAATAACTATGCCAATTTTCCCACATGCCCATTACCACACATTTTGGAAATATTTTATTAAAAGATATTTATTTTTCAGACAAACCACAGACAGTGGCTAATTTAACTACACAACTAATACACTCACTGCACTGTTGCCCTAGAAACTTGAGTATGAGGTGGTACGCTATGGATCCAGAATAGTTTGAAAAGGAAAATCAAATTTATAGAGCTCGAAAACAGAGTAGATGGAGGATAAACCAGTTAGATGCAGCTAATGGATTTCCAATTTAAATCTTCATATGACAAGATGCAGTCCTTTGAAAAAGTTATGAAATCTTCATACAAGCCACCATTGGGGGATGTGAATACACAGGGCTTTCAAGAAGACATGAAAGACTGGCCTGGAGGGCATAGGACATCTAGGAGTGGCTTAGAAAGCTACAGCTAACTGCTGGTTCCTTCCCAATGGGCAAATTTGGTATACAAATTATATCCTATCACAATAAAAGAAGTTATGTACTCACCATAACGTTCCATCCGAGTAGGTAAACTTCATTTGTCAGCAACCTGTGGGTTACGGATCCGAGCCGGCAGCATACCAAGAAAAAAGATCCAAGCTCCTCCCCCTTACCCATACTACACTGCAACCTCCTTCCAATCCTCAGATTGCATTTGCCACCTGCACATAATAACAAAAACTAACAACCTGAGACATCTGACTCAAAGACAAAGTAAAGCTCATAAGACCGAACCTCGAGCTCAGCTAAATAGCCATCAAGGTCAGGGGGAAGGAGGGAGGGATGGTTGCTGACAAATGAAGTTTACCTACTCGGATGGAACGTTATGGTGAGTACATAACTTCTTTATCTGAAGTAGTTAACTTCATTTGATCAGCAACCTGTCAGACAGAGTTCCCAGCTACCTGAAATCATGGGAGGCCCTTAAGGAAGGATATTCCAGAGCACTGCAGAGCCAAAGGCAGCCCTTCCTCTAGACACCAAATCCAGCTTATAATGAGAAATAAAGGTGCGAGTGGACACCCAGGTAGCCGCTGAACAAATGTCATCCAGGGAAACTCTAGACCAGAATGCAGCAGACGTTGCCATAGAACGTGTACAATGAGCATTAACTCCCATTGGTTCTGGTAAGCCAGACTCTCTGTATACTTGTAAAATGCAACTCAAAATCCACCTGGTGAGAGTCATAGGTTCATACTAGGCTATCTGCCCTAGGGCATTTATAAGCCTAGCCAGAGTGTGTATGGCTTTCGCTACCCATTTTAAATTAATTTTGCTATGCCCTTTTTCGAGGTTAGTATACTGTGCCTCTGTCTAACAGTGACACAGAAGTGATACCCGGGATAAACCTACGATCTCCCATCCACTCATCAAGATTCCTCTTGAAGAGAGTCAATGAGGGACTCTGCCTAACCTGGACTGGGATTTTATTCCAGAGTGAAGGGAGCCTCTGGGTTATGAATCTGTCCCTCCAGCATGTCCTATTTATTTCAGTGCTGAGGTTCAAATCCCTCGAGAACGTAGCTCGATGGGATTTGGATTTTCTGAGGTGCAGCATGTCCATTAATTCCGGGTTGGACATGGCTTTATACGTCAGGCACAGATCGCCTCTGAGTAGAGCTGGAGTTTCTTTAACCGGGCAGCATATGGCATCTGTTTGAGCCCCTTGATCCTCTTGGTGAGGTACCTTTGGGGTCTTTCCAGTTGCTGCAGGTGTCTGGTAAGGTACATCCCAAAAGGGGCATTGTACTCAATTATGGGCCTGATGAGGGATGAGTAAAGAGGCACGATGACCTCCCCTGATCTAGATGTGAATCCCTTCATGATTAGGTGGGCTATATAAAAAGTTTTTCTAACCACTTTGGCCATGTGGTTGTCAAATGAGAGATTGCTATGGGTCCCCAGGTCCCCAATTACTTCTTCTGTACTTAATGGATTACCACCTATGTGGTAATTTGTGGGCACTTTATTTTTGCCAAAGGGGATGACTATACACTTTTTGGCGTTTAGCTTGAGGCCATGGCTCTGGCACCAGTTGTCTGTTTCTATGAGGCCCTTTTGGAGGATGCTTGTGTCGGGTGGAGAGTCTATTATGGCGCCCAGTTTGCAGTCATCTGCGAACTTGGTCAGCCACAGTCCTTCCATAGGTTCATACTAGGCTATCTGCCCTAGGGCATTTATAAGCCTAGCCAGAATGTGTTTGGCTTTCGCCACCCATTTTAAATTAATTTTGCTATGCCCTTTTTTTGAGGTTAGTATACTGTGCCTCTGTCTAACAGTGACACAGAAGTCATACCCGGGGTAAACCTACGATCTCCCATCCACTCATCAAGATTCCTCTTGAAGAGAGTCAATGAGGGACTATGCCTAACCTAGACTGGGATTTTATTCCAGAGTTAAGGGAGCCTCTGGGTTATGAATCTGTCCCTCCAGCATGTCCTATTTATTTCAGTGCTGAGGTTCAAGTCTCTCGAGCGTGTAGCTCGATAGGATTTGGATTTTCTGAGGTGCAGCATGTCCATTAATTCCGGGTTGGACATGGCTTTATACGTCAGGCACAGATCGCCTCTGAACAGGCGGTATGCCACTGAGTAGAGCTGGAGTTTCTTTAACCGGGCAGCATATGGCATCTGTTTGAGCCCTTTGATCCTCTTGGTGAGGTACTTTTGGGGTCTTTCCAGTTGCTGCAGGTGTCTGGTAAGGTACATCCCAAAAGGGGCATTGTACTCAATTATGGGCCTGATGAGGGATGAGTAAAGAGGCACGATGACCTCCCTGATCTAGATGTGAATCCCTTCATGATTAGGTGGGCTATATAAAATGTTTTTCTAACCACTTTGGCCACGTGGTTGTCAAATGAGAGATTGCTATCAACTTGGGTCCCCAGGTCCCTAATTACTTCTTCTGTAGTTAATGGATTACCACCTATGTGGTAATTTGTGGGCACTTTGTTTTTGCCAAAGGGGATGACTATACACTTTTTGGCGTTTAGCTTGAGGCCATGGCTCTGTCACCAGTTGTCTGTTTCTATGAGGCCCTTTTGGAGGATGCTTGTGTCGGCTGGAGAGTCGATTATGGCACCCAGTTTGCAGTCATCTGCGAACTTGGTCAGCCACAGTCCTTCCGTGTTGGCCTGTACCTCCGAGAAATATATACTGAACAAGAGAGGTCACAGGACTGAGCCTTGTGGGACGCCACTTGTAACTGGTTTGGAGTCTGACATGGCTCCAGCAATTCTAACCATGTGGGTTCTGTCCTCGAGCCAGTTTGCAACCCATCTAGTGACATAGGGGTTTATATTTAAGCTGGTGAGCTTATCTATAATGCCAGAGTGGGGTATTGTATCGAAGGCTTTTGCGAGGTCCAGGTAGGCTGTGTGGACCACCTTCCCCTTGTCAATGGCTTTGGTGACTGTTTCAAAGAAATCAACCAGGTTTAAGAGGCAGGATCTGCCCTTAAAGCCGAACTGGGTAGGATCCAGTGTCTGTAGGTCCCCAATATCTTTATTTATGAGGTCCATGATTATCCTTTCCATAGCTTTGCAGACCAAGCTAGTCAGGCTTATGGGGCGATAGTTTCCAGGATCCGTTGAGGCACCACCTTTGTGGAGAGGGACCACAGTTGCTGTACGCCACTCTTTGGGTACATATCCTGTAGTAAGGCTGAGATTGAACAGTAGTTTTATGTTTGGGTTTAGCTCTTCTTGGAGTTCATGTAGGACGCAGTCCGGGACACCGTCTGGTCCAATTGATGCTGTGTTTTTTGCTTTGGAGAGGGCGGCTCTTACCTGAGCATCCGAGATGTCGGGGGCAGCACTCTGCTGGAATAGATATTTGCCCTTTTGGTGGGGAGGGGGGGGAGTTTGCGCTGAACCTGTCAGCTAGGATGTTGGCAATGTCTGTGGGTTCGGTGTATTTTTTGTCATTTTGGACTAATTCTGAGCATATCTGGGAATTACCACCCAGGTTCCTAACATAACTAAAGAAAGCCTTGTGATTATCCTTAGTGTCCTGTGCAATTTTTCTCTCGAAGCTGGCCTTAGACGATTTTATGAGTGCCCATAGTTTTTGCTAATACTGATCAGAGATGCCTTCCCTTTTTGGAATTTTGCTCTATCATTTAGTAGCTTCCTCCTTCTATTGTATAGCTTGTTTATGGCTGGGGTCCACCAGACAGGACGTCTGCCTTTGGAGGATTGGGTCTTGGTTTTATTTGGGATCGCATGATCCATGCATTCCTGAAGGTGTTCATAGAATGCGTTTATAAAGGATTCTGCGGTCTGGGCCGTATTTTCCACAGGCCCGGGGGCTTTGAAGGATTCCACCTCAGTTTTGAGGAGTGTGAAATTTGCTTTAGAGAAGTTTTTCACTGTGGTTTTCTGGGCAGGGGGTGGTGTCGGGATGTGAACATCCAGTGAGATTAGTTTATAGTCTGATCTTACTAGTGAGGGATACACTTCTGGTCTGGAGCATAGAGTCCCCATGTTGGTGATGATCAGGTCCAGTATGTTTTCCCCTCTTATGGGAGTGGTAACAAGTTGTTCCATAGCATTTGAGTTTATAAATTCTAGGAACCTTTGGGCTAGGGTGTTGGAGCTAGAGTAATGCTCCCAGTCTATGTTTGGGTAGTTGAAGTCGCCCAATATAATGGTGTTTGGAGAGACCTTCATATTTTCCAGTGTTCTCATGAAGGCCGAGTGGGGTTCCTGGGTTAGGGAGGGTGGTCTGTAGCAGGCTATAAACTGGAAGGCAGTTTTACCCACTGTTAGTTGCACATGGATAGTCTCTGATGCGTCGTGCTGTGCCACCAACCTGGAGGTGTGGGTATCTTTGACGAATATTGATACTCCCCCTCCTTTTGTGGGTCGGTCCAAGTTTTGGGGCCGAAAAGCATGGTATGAGGTATAACCTGGTAGTGCTGGGGTGCTCTCGGGAGCCTTGAACCAGGTTTCTGTTACTGCACAGATATCGATTTTCTCCATGCTAAGGAGAGTTTCGAGTGCGTGCATCTTGAGGTTTAGAGTTCTGGCATTGAGTAGCATTACTCTTAGTTTCTTATCTCTTGTGATACCTATGGAGGTGGGTTTGTCTTTTGAGCCTTGCCTAAAAAAGGCACTATGGGGGTAGCAAGAGCCTTTGCCAATATCCGAAAGCCCAGGGGTGACAGGTGCAGGCCGCCCCTAGCGAAGCATCGTGGCTTGTCGAGCATGTCATCCCAGGCTGACAGGCATTGGATCCCCTTTGAATGACACCAATAATTAAGCCAATTGTTGGCCTGTACCTCCGAGAAATATATACCGAACAAGAGAGGTCCCAAGACTGAGCCTTGTGGGACGCCACTTGTAACTGGTTTGGAGTCTGACATGGCTCCAGCTATTCTAACCATGTGGGTTCTGTCCGAGCCAGTTTGCAACCCATCTAGTGACACAGGGGTTTATATTTAAGCTGGTGAGCTTATCTATAATGCCCGAGTGGGGTATTGTATCGAAGGCTTTTGTGAAGTCCAGGTAGGCTGTGTGGACCACCTTCCCCTTGTCAATGGCCTTGGTGACTGTTTCAAAGAAATCGACCAGGTTTAAGAGGCAGGATCTGCCCTTAAAGCCGAACTGGGTAGGATCCAGTGTCTGTAGGTCCCCAATATCTTTATAAGGTCCATGATGATCCTTTCCATAGCTTTGCAGACCAAGCTAGTGAGACTTATAGGGCGATAGTTTCCAGGATCCGTTGAGGCACCACCTTTGTGGAGAGGGACCACTGTTGCTGTACGCCACTCTTTGGGTACATATCCTGTAGTAAAGCTGAGATTGAACAGTAGTTTTAGGTTTGGGTTTAGCTCTTCTTGGAGTTCATGTAGGACGCAGCCCGGGACACCGTCTGGTCCCATTGATGCTGTGTTTCTGGCTTTGGAGAGGGCAGCTCTTACCTGAGCATCTGAGATGTCAGGGGGCAGCATTCTGCTGGGATAGATATTAGCCCTTTTGGTGGCGAGGGGGGGGGGAGTTTGCGCTGAACCTGTCAGCTAGGATGTTGGCAATGTCTGTGGGTTCGGTGTATTTTTTGTCATTTTGGACTAATTCTGAGCATATCTGGGAATTCCCACCCAGGTTCCTAACATAACTAAAGAAAGCCTTGTGATTATCCTTAGTGTCCTGTGCAATTTTTCTCTTAAAACTGGTTTCCCTAAAAAAGCTTAGCAAAGGAGACAAAAAGCTGATCAGATTTACGAAAGACAGCAGTCCTGTGCAAATAAAAACGTATCTGTGAACATCCAGCAAATGAAGTTCATATTCTCCTTTGTTTTGGAAATTAGGGGAAAAAAGACAGGCAAATTAATGGACTGACTAAAGTTAGTCTCGGAAGCAACTTTAGGGAGAAAGGTGGGATTAGTCCTGAGAGATACCCTATCCTTATGAAACTCAAGGTATGGAGGTTTGATACAGACAGCCTGAAGCTCTGACACTTTCCTGGCTGAAGTAATGGCTACCAAAAAAAGCCGTCTTCCATGACAAGAACTTCAGATCAACGGAAGCTGCGGGCTCAAAAGGAGGTGCAACTAATGCTTGAACTAAGGTCAGATCCCACTGCGGGGATCTCAAAAGAAAAGTGCCTTTTAGGAAGGTCTTACAAATTCTGGCAACAGCAAGAGAGCCAAAGTTGTCCCCAATATGAAAATGGGAAACGGCAGCCAGCTGGACCTTCACAGTAGATGAGCTGGCCCCTTGCTAAAAAATATGAGACAAGAATTCCAGTACCGCTGAAATAGGAGCGGTGAAAGGATCCAAGTTCTTTCGTGAAGCCCAAATTGAAAAACGTTTCCATTTGCTACTGTAAATCTTCCTAGTAGAGGGTTTATGTGTCGCCACCAGAATAGACTTGACTCGGGAAGAGATACCGGGAGTCCTGGCAACTAGGAGAACTAGATCAGCCAAGCTGAGAACTTGAGACCGTCCAGGTTCGGAGGAGCCATTCCGGAGGGATGAGAAATCAGATCCGGAGTGGGATCCAAGATCCAGAGTGGAGCTATGAGATGAGACCACAGGCAGGGGAACCAGACTTGATGAGGCCAGAATGGGGCTAGGAGGATAATCTTGCTCCCCAATCGGCGAGCTTTCTGCAGAAATTTGTCATAAGCGGAAGTGGAGGATACTCAAAGAAGACCAGGCGGCCACGAATGGGCTAGAGCGTCTCTGGGGGCTTCCCCCAAAGGAGGAATTAGAGCAAAAAACTCGCTGCACTTCGCATTGGAAGGCGATGCGAAGAGATCGCAGCATGGCTGACCCCACTTGAGGAAGATCTGTTCCGCTACACAAGGACTCAGAGACTACTCGTAAGGAGAGAGAGAATAGTTCTGCTCAATTTGTCCGCCAGTATGTTGGACCAACCCGGAATGTGCATTGCTAACAGGAAGTGGTTGGTGGAGATTGCCCATTCTCATGGCTTCTCGGCAAAGGGGGTAATACCTGGTTCCCCCCTGTTTGTTGATATACCAGACCACTGACATTGTCCGAATGGATAGCAATAGTCCCCGGAGTTAGAGAGGCATGAAGGGCCTGCAACGCTAAAAAGGACCACCCTCATCTCCAGGACATTTATATGCAGTACGGGCTCGGTCCGAGTCCAAGTGCCTTGGACAGTCCTGCCCGCACAATACCCCCCCACCCTAGGCGGGAGGCGTCCGTGGTCACTGTGGCCTGGGGTGGTCACATAAAGGGTCATCCTTCCCGAAGGGCTCGGGAGTGAAGCCACCACATGAGGGAGTTCCTGCAAACCCTGCTGAGGGGAATCGGGAAGTCTAGAGGGTGGTGTAGAATAGACCACTGGGCTTGCAATGTCCACTGTAGAACCCTCATGTGCTGGACCCTAAAGCTCTCAGGACTAATTCTGCTGGGGGAGCAGGGAACTGAAAGAGGGCTAGCATATGCAGAGTCATGCTGTGAAGTCTGACATTAGGAAGACCATGGGCTGGATGGTATCTATCCTGGCCCCTATGAAGTCTAATACTTGAACAGGCTGGAGGAAAGACTTCTTGACATTTATGGTTATCCCCAACTGGGGTGACATCCGGAGGAAGAAATCCCTGGCTACAGAAAGTGGATGGCTGGTGGGGCGGTGAGGAGCCAATCATCTAGGTTCAGGAAGACCTGTATGCCCTGGGGCCTCAGGTGGGCCGCTACAACTGCCATGACCTTGGGCCGCTACAACTGCCATGACCTTGGTGAACACCCTGGGGGCTGTGGTGAGACCGAAGGGTAGGACCTTGAACTGGTAATGACTGGCCCCTAGCCAAAAGCGGAGAAACCGCCTGGACCGTCTGTCCATGAGAATATGGTAGTACACATCCTTGAGGTCTATGGAGCACATCCAGTCCTCCTGCAAGAGGGGCAGGATGTACTGGAGCGTGACCATCCAGAATTTCTCCTTGGCAACGAAAAGGTTCACGGTTGAGAGGACAAGAACCGGCCTTAAGTCCCCAGTCTTTTTTGGCACCAGAAAGAACCTGGAGTAGATGCCTGATCCAGACTGGTCTGGGGGCACATGCTGGATGGCTCTTTTTTCTAACAGCTTTTTTTTTTTCCCCAAAGCCACAGCCTCCCTTTGAGTGGGTGGGACATCTGGGAGGTGCCTTGTGTAAGGGGGCTTGTTTATGAAGGGGATTGAATAGCCTCTGGATATTATCTGAAGCACCCAGCGATCTGTCGTGATGGACTCCCATTGAGCCAGGTGCCTCGAAAAATGCCCCCCCCCGACTGCCTCCAGAGAGGAGCAGTCGGGCAACCCCTCAGGGCTGCTGCGTGGGTCAGTCGGAAAAGGGTTCCCATGACCCGAAGTTCTTCAGACCCCCCTCTGCCTCTGGGGGAGTCTGAGTCCTGTGCGTTCCGGGCCTGCTGAGATTTCTGGAACCACATCTTCTGCCCTTGCTGGTTCCTGGAGAAGAACCTTTGAGGGGTAGAGAAGTGGATTCCAACGTCTGACAGCGTTTTCCCGTCTTTCTCGCTCTGGACCAGTGTCTCGCGGACGGTTTTCCCAAAGAGGGTCGACCCGCCAAAGGGTGCAATCGCGAAGGACGCCTTGAAGGGTTTTGAGAAATCGCAAAGTCGAAGCCAGGCATGACGCCTTAAGGTGATACTGGACCTGCTAGCTCTAGCGGCTCCCTCTGTGGCATGGGAAAGTAGCCGCATAGCAGTATTAGACACTGACTTGAGAGTGGCCATACGAGCCGAGAAAGTCCATTTATCCTCGGCCGACATGGACTCTGGGGGAGACTCAGCGTACTCTTTGACCAGGTCCTGCTGCAGTCTGATTACATGAGCCAAGTAATTAAGCGCCCTTATAGAGAAGGTAGCTGAAGCAAAAGTCCGCTTTCCAATATGGTACACTGCCCGAGACTCCTTGTCAGGGGGATAAACCGAAGAACTTTCCTGGGAGAGTTCCTTTTTGGTGGTCGCTGCCACAACCATGGCATCAACCGGGGAACCCTTACGCCATGAAACTCTGTCTGCAGGGGGACTAAGAACCTTATCGGGCCTTCTGGGTATCGGTTCTACAGTGTCCGGCTCCTTCCACGCCCTGGTGGTAATCAGGTCGATCAGGGGGTCGGCTTGGGGGGGGCGACACCCAAAAGGTAGATGGGCCTGTGTCGAATGCCTCTAGGAATAGAGACTCATCCGAGGAGGGTTTTTGGGTAGACCACCCCCACTTTGGCGGAGTATTTCCATAATGTCTCCAAAGGAGACGTTGTTGGGGGGGGGGTGATTTGGGTGAACCCTCCTTCCTCCAAATCGGTATCCTCTGTGAGGGACTCAGGGGAGACCAAGTGCCTCCTTTTGCACAGGTGTTTGTGAGGGACCTCTGAGGGAGGACTGTCAGAGGGGGGCTCACCAATGGATTCATGTTCCTCCAGGGGAACTGGCTGGGGCGTCAACGACACAGGCTGTCCCTGGGGGGACTGGATGATGGAGGACAAACTGAGCTGCGAGGGAGCAGGGGCGGACCCTGAGGTAAGAGTGAAGGGTCTCGATCCTCCAGAGAGATTCCTCTCCACTACGTCAAATGCTGAAGGAGAACTGGCCTCTCTAAGACAGGTGGCCGGGACCCTCAGATCAGACGAGGGGATCGGTGCCAAAGCGGTCAGACATGAGAGGATGGTGTGCTCTGACCGCAAAGGAACCGACGACACTCACCCCCTGGATCCGACGCCCAGCTCTAGGCTCTGAAAGCAGATCAGATAAGCTAGAGGGCATGGCCGGCATCGAGGTAGTAATAACCATCAGCGCAGACCCCCTGGCTCCGGAGCTCCTCGGATCCGAAGCCTCCGAAATCTGGTAGATTTAGGGATTTTCGACTGGAAACAGACTGCCTGCCTTGCTTGGATTACGTTCGAATACTTAGTAATGCTGTACAATTATATATGTTCTATTTCTTGTTTTTTGTTTGTTTTGACTTGAGACGAGTTTAAGTTCGCTACTTCTACTACTATTGTCTGATCCGATTAATATACAGTGATAAACTAGAAATATATGGCCTAAAAATCTTCCACACAGACGTTTTACACAGTTTTATAAAAAATAATCTACAATCGTTTTTAGATACGTTACCAATACATGTAACCTCATACGAATTGCAGGAGGAGTTATTACTGTGCACATTGCAAGTGCTGTGAAGAACACTTTAGGCTGACAAAGACTGAAACACTAATTTTGTGAACTTTAATCGTACTTTGACTTAGGAATGGGGTCCATTCCCATCATGGTATTAGAAACCCACACGACTGTGAGAAATTAAAAAAAGGTAAAGTTAGCTTTAGATTTAATTTCGTAATTAGTTTTTAAAATAGCTGTCATTACATATGTACATTAAGTGTTAAAATGCCATTCTTGTAACACTATGCATGCATCTTCCCACAACTGAGAAGGATTCATTGGTGGTATGGAATGCCTTTGCAACTCCTCTGGAGATGGCAGGTATTGTTGATGTGGCCAGGATTTACCTGGTGGTATACATATGTTTGGGAAGTGTGTTAAAAGTGAAATCCTCTTTGGACTGAAGTAATGGTGGGGTGGGAGCTTATATACAATAAGAAAGTGCAGAAGAACTGGCAGTTCATTCTACTAGGGAAAAATAGTTATAAGTAGGGAAAATGCAACTTGTGATACTGGCAGGAGGGTTTAATTTGGAAGGCCTGGAGAAGTAAGGTGATGTGCTACCATGACATGACAGGACAATGTCAGAACCTATAGCAGAGTGGTAACAGCTCAGGTAGACACAGGGGGCCAATGAGAGATCAATTAAAATGTGGGGAGTACTAAAAGAAAAATATCTTGGATTAGTTTTATAACGGATGCATTGTTTGCAAGGTAAACAGATATAGTTTAATGATTGATTATATACTTGTGTTGTTTTTGTTGTTGGCTGTTAAGGGCAAACAATACTGTAACTGTTTACCTGGATTCTCTGAAAGTTGATGTTGCGGTCATTTTCTCTTCTAAAAATCAAGAAATAACCTCCAAATCATTTTGGCCTCATAGACTGCCATTAATACCCCCCTGCCCACCCCCAGAGTTGGGAACTCATTTGATAAGGCTTACTCACAGATCATGGAGACATTTTCATTTATATAATCCCATACTGGATAACAGTACAGAAATTACTAGCGGTTGTTGCAGTAGCTGGACCACATCTGCCATGGCAATATTTAGAGCTATCTAATCCTTCCAGTCAAGGTTTGCCATAGAATATAGCCTGAAAATAACACAATTTAACAGTCAATGACAACAGTCTCTATAAACAGACAGCTTCAGCTACAAAGCAATACATGCAGGAATGAATGCAAAAATAAATCAGCGGTTATAAAGTAAGGCCCGATATATATTCTGAAACTAACCAGCTTTAGGGAATGTTCTGTGTTGGCCGAATAATAACGCGCAGTCCAATAAAACATAAAAGTGGAGGTTCCATCACTTTCAAGCATAAAGGACACATTGTCTCTACATGTCTACAGAAGTAAGCTGTGAAGCTTAATTGATACACATATCTTAACCTTTCTATCATCCCTCTGTTGGTGCAATCTCAACAGCAGCAATATCAGTGTGCACATTACAAATTTAGTATCTTGTTATTTTACTCTTGTGACACATTACGAGGGCTTTAAAACAGAAATGGCTAAAACTGAAAATGTTAAGAATAGATGGTTTTTATTTAATGCTTAGCAAAAATAAGTGTAGGTTTTATTACTAGCTAAATCATCGCACTATAAATGCATTAATAGCCAGATTCATAATCTGCTTAGTAAAAATTAAATTCAGTAGTGCGGAGGGAAGAAAATGTATTTTGACTATCAGAATTAAATTTGATTCCCGGTCAGTGTTAACCCTACTTTGTGGCTAAATCAGCACGCTGATGAGCTATCCACATGTGATTTTCTACAAGAACAGTAGGCAACTGCCCATTAGTTCTGGCAGAGAAAGAAATCCATTGTCTAATTTTAAAGTACCGGGCTTGTTATAGACAAATAATCCAAGTGCCAGTATTTCCTGAAATCCTCTTTTTTTTTTTTGGCACAAGTTAACACAATACTGTGCATAGAAAGTAAGCTGAATGTTTATAATGGAGAAAACAATCATCTTAAGGCTAACATAAAAAAAAAAAGATGTAGACATGACAGCTAAGGCGGTGAATGCCATGGGGCCCAGTCCTGTACTACATTCACTTTTATAAAATCAAAATGATTAGATGTAGGTATATGCCTCTTGTGCAGTAATTCTAGAGCTCTCGATACCCCATTAAATAATTTTCCTACACATATATCTCAACATAACCTCAGAAAGGGTTAGAAAAGAAAATGCCAGCCATTTGAAAAGATTCTTTCTATTTGTAACACGTTATTTTCTTCCCCTCCAAAAACCAGCGTACCTTATTTATGAAGGATATATCCCATTTACTGTGACTACAATCAACTTTCTCAACAGATTAGGGAAAGGGATGTTTAACAGCAAGAACAGAACATCAATCAATAATTTGGTTCTTGTAAAAAACAGCACTTCTATACAATAAAGAAGCAGCCCCTAGTGCACCAGCAAACAGGTGCAAGAAAGTTGAAAAAGCATTTACAGAAAATTAGCCTGAAAAGCAAAATATGGTGAATAAAATGTTTCTAGGGAAAAGCAGAAATGGGCATAGCAGAAACCAAAGAAAAAGGTGGTTGCCAAGAAATGTGAGCAATAAACATTGATCTATGTGGATGCCACTTGGTTGAAACTGGCTCTATTTAACAGAGGATATCCTATCAACTAGTGGTGATGTTTAGAGGAATACTAAACCTATAACTTGGTTCTCTGTGTATTCCTACATCATAATGCAACAGTTTTATGCTCCTGCTTTGACTTCATAAGCTATAGGCCATTCCTGGAAAAGATACAACAGCATTCTTGTTCAACCCAGTATAACATGCCCAGAAGGGTAAAAAGTAGTTAATCTTGCATTATAAAGTGCCATTTCTGTGCTTGTGTGGGAGAACTATCCAACCACCACATCAGCTGTGGGAGAATGTTGCAATTCAATATCAGTGGCTCAGTAGGATGTTTTATTTAGTTTCACTGTTCATTCAGTTTCTCTCTATAACCACAAAATGATGCCATGTTAAGTACTGAACAATAATTTCTGCAAAAACACTATAGGTAATGCACTACTATACCATCACATTAATTTTCAATATGAGGAGTTTCAACTCCAAAATCTAGTTGGCAACTTGTCTTTCTGGGAAGTAGAAAAAAAAACTACTTTTGATGGATTTAAGATAAGAATGCAATAGTATATACAATAACTTGGGTAGTGAGATGTTGCGAGTTCAATCTTGTAACACAACAGGAATTTTCAGGTCTGAGAAAAATATTCAAGGGGTATCCTCACAATATAAAAAATGTAATTCCACACTCTATATAGCAAGGAGGAGCACATATACAACTCCCAACAGCTTATTACTTCTGCTTACTTAAATACAGCTGAAAGCATTACATACTCCCCATAATAATAACAAGAAATAGTGCAGAGATATTACAAAGATCATATTTTTTCTTGAAATTCATTACCTGTTAGAGGTAGCACAAAGTATTCGGTCTAACAAAACTCTCCACACAAAAAAATCCCACCTTTACAAAATCCATCAAATGTCTTTCATTTACCACTACTTTTATTTCTTCATCCAATTTTCCCCAGAGATATAGAAAATAATTCTCCATCATTACTTTCTTATACTACACTGTCCTGTCCACTTTCCCTTTGCTTATAAAAGCTACAGCTCTTTTAATACGATTGAACCAAAACCCCAATACAGAAACAAAATAGTCTAACTTATTTTCATTTTAAACAGGAAACAAACTCTTCTAAAATATGCCAACTCTCCTTATATATACATATTTAGCATAAGTATAAATTCTTACATTAGTACAGGTGAAATATTTCCTATATTTTCTTTATTTCATTCCACAGATCCATCACTGCTTCATATTTTCCTAATCTAATCCAAACACATATTTCATTGATAAAAAATAGCTAGAATGTATAAATATATTTTTTGCATACTTAATTGCAACACTCCCCATTTGCTAATAAGCCCCTTCTACTTCAACCACCAGTTCTTTCAGCCATAATAAACCAAATCATCAGCATAGGAGAGTTAAAGGTTAAAACAGTAGGGAAAGTTCCCCTATGTCTTGGCTACATTTCCATTGCTGGTCTCCCATGAGAAGAGGGCAACAGGCCTAGTGCAGGTCAAAGTATAAAATTAAAAATGTATGACTAACCAGTCCCACAAACTAACGTATATAATTTTGTGAAATGCATGATAGGTGAATCACATTGATTGAACAGAATGCACATCAACATGGACTAGTTTATGAAAATCCTATAGGTTCATAGGTAGGTACTATGCTAAAGGCCCAAGGGCCTAAGTATGCCACCCAAGAAAGTTATCCAGGCTAGATATGCCATTACAAATTCTATATCCAGTTGCCATTCTCTTACAACTGTACAGTACAGCGAGAGTAGTATACATGCACAAGGACAGATTAGTTGACATTGAAGAGTATAAATTAGTGGAGGCAGAGATATTTACATTTCACTGATACTGTACATAAAAGTGTTTGACAAGCACTTGACAGAGCCAAGAAACTAACATTTATGTATATAGTAATGTTTCATATCTGGTTTAAACACACTTTACACTTCCTCACTTAACTATATGTATCCTCTTTACTATGCATTACTTAGCAAGTTACATCTTGCAACTTAATTTTGTATAAATGTTCCTACTTTTCTAGTAAGCAATAGCTCAATATAAAAAGAGAAATATGGACATGATCATATGTGTATTACATCTTAGGAGCATGAGCTCCAGCTCAAAAAAATGTATAATGTTCGTATTTTGCAGTAAGATTTGTAAGCCTCAAAAAATGAAAGCTTAAGAGAAGATACTGCACTATTTTACTTCAAGTATTTCAGCTGGATTACTTTCTTTCCTACAACAGACAAATAGTTAAACAAGATATTTCTATTTATCATTGTTTTAAACTGGTGTCTGCAGATTACAAATTTTGTTTTAAAAAGTATCAAACTGTTACAGTTGAAGGAAAACCCTGCCCACTCCCACAGTTTAACTACATCTTTAGGTTTCTTTTCTCCCTACAATATAGTTCCAGCATTGTGTAGGTACCAGAAACCTGTTTGTACTTTTTAAAACTTATTTCCTTGCATTGGAGTCAAAGGAAGGGAAAAGCCCACCCACTTTAAGCTCAACTTCTCACATACTTTGCAGAGGAATTTGACTCTGCCTGCATGACATATATCATAGACGCAGTTGACTCTAGTTTACCCTGTCATATACTGTTGTCAGTCTTAGATGGGCAATTAATCCTGCTGTCAGGTACAGAGCAGCTGATAAAAAAAAAATAAAAAAAGACAGAAAGTTGTGGAACTGTTTTCCACTATTTTTATTGCAGAGAGGAGGAGAACTTAATACTTCCATTTCATAGCAAAACAAAACAATTACATCAGTTGGTTTTAAAGGCAATTGTCAACTCTTCTGACAAACTTACATAAGCAGCAACACAGTACTGAAATCCTAAGATTTAAATGTTGGTTATTTATAATAGTTTATGTTAAAATAACTTTAAATGTAGTATCAGATTTCTGTGACAGAGAAAAGTCAGAAAATATTTTTCTTGTAAACGTACCAACACATTTACCACTTTCAAGCCCCCCGTACCAACAAATTTACCACTTTCAAACCCCCCCCCAAACACAGGACAGAACTGCAGAGAGACAACTGGCAGCCTAATGCGTGCATTGATACTGCTCATAAAAAGGTATTTTATGCTTTGTTGACATCCTTTCAGGGGGGATGCATACCTGGTACACGCAGATCCATGGCAAGAGATTCCCACCAACTTTGAGTCAGTCCTTACATTGTTAGAATACATGGGCATTTTGTAGCCCACAAAAGAAATGTGACCATTGATGGCAACCATAATACACAGCTGAATTTACTTTAACGTACAAAGGGATCTCACTGTTGAAAGGCATCAGTCAGGAGAAGGGTACAAAAGTTTCCACAGCATTGGATATACCATGGAACACAGTGAAGACAGTCATCAAAAAGTAGAGAAAATATGGGACAACAGTGATGGTGCAAAGAACTGGACATCCTTCCAAAACTGATGAAAAGACAAGACGAAAACTGGTCAGGGAGGCTGCCAAGAGACCTACAGCAACACCGAAGGAGGTGCAGGAATTTCTGGCGAGTACTAGTTGCGTACTACATGTGACAACACTCTCCCATATTCTCCATATGTCTGGCCTATGGGGGTAGGGTTGCAAGATGGAAGGCTTTTCTTACACAGAAAAACATCCAGGCCCAGCTACAATTTGCAAAACAATACATCAAGTCTCCCAAAAGCATGTGGGAAAATGTGTTATGGTCTGATGAGACCAAGGTTGAACTTTTTTGGCCACAATTCCAAAAGGTACGTTTGGCGCAAAAACACACTGCATCACCAAAAGAACACCATCCCCACAGTGAAGCATGGTGGTGGCAGTATCATGCTGTGGGGTTGCTTTTCTTCACCTGGAACTGGGGCTTTAGTCAAGGAGAAGGGAATTATGAACAGTTCCAAATACCAGTCACTTTTGCCCCAAAACCTTCAAGCATCTGCTAGAAAGGTTAAGATAAATTGGAATTGCATCTTTCAACAGGACAATGACCCCAAGCATACATCCAAGTCAACAAAAAATGGCTTTACCAGAAGAAAATTAAAGTTTTGGAATGGCCCAGCCAGGGTCCAGACTTAAATCCATTAGAAAATCTGTGGAGTGACCTCAAGAGGGCTGTGCACAAGAGATGCCCTTGCAATCTGACAGATTTGGAGCATTTTTGCAAGGAAGAGTGGGCAAATATTGCCAAGTCAAGATGTGACATGCTGACAGACTCCCACCCAAGAAGACTGAATGCTGTAATGAAATCTAAAGATGCTTCAAGTATTAGTTTAAAGGTGTGCACACTTATGCAACCTGATTGTATGTCTATTTTTTTTACATTTTTTCCCTTGTTTTTAATTGAATTGTACTGGTTATAGGTTACATTAAAGATGGGAAAAGTTTTGAAATGATTTATTGTGGTTTCATTTTTTATATCACAAAAACCTGGCATTTTAACAGGGGTGTGTACACTTTTTATATTCACTGTATATAACATACATACATAGTATGTGTAATGTGGGTGCATACAATTTATTTATAACAAAACGGTAGAGTCAAGCATTATTAATGCATATATTCTCATAAATGTTGCTTAATGTTTTATTGGTCACTATCACACACTGGCTATGTGTTGCACATGCAATCTTGGTCAATGTCTATGTCAGTAAAGTGCATTTAATACTTATCTTTACCAATGTAGCCCATGTCATGGCTGAAAAGGGTCCTGAGACCAGTTCACTTTCCTGGTTACCAAAGTATAAATAAATATGAAATAGAATAAAAGGAGGGGGAACATAAATAATTAAGGAACTAGTAAAGCACATTTTAATTCTGCATCATTCATGAGAGAGAGAAAAAAAAAACAACTGAAGGCATTGGGAAGTAGCAGACAGACTTGGGTTTGAGTCCTACTACTTGCCACTTGTAAATGTATAGCAGGGATCACTTCCTCCACATTCTCACTGCAGTAAGGTCAGTCAATTCTTTCAGAACTACAAAAGAAAAATCCCCATTACAAAAACCTGCCATTTACCTACTTTCTTTTGCTGGAAGTAGCCAACAACCATTTATAGCACAGAACAAGCTCTGACAGACAAATAAATGCGGTTTAGTCAGGGAAACATAGAAGTAGCTCTGTTACAGAAGGTATGATTAGATGACAGTGCCTCACAGTCCTGCCATTTTATCTCAATGGCATGAGAAAACACCACCACTTTCTCATGTCTATCATGAGCAATATAAACAGGACTTTTCTGGGAAGAAGAAATTAAAGCAAGAAAACAAGATCACATTACGAACACAGGCCCCATCATCTGCCATTTTGAGGGGAAACACATTGTAAAAAATATACTCAGTGATTTTGAGGCATTAAAAATATTGCCAAAAAACAGATACGATGAAAACAATGTTATTTTGAGTTTTCAGGTGGTGTTTTCCTTTAAGTGAGGCTATGAAATAGATAGCCAGTTAAATCATGGAGGTTATAAATGCAGAAATATAGTAGGAAGCACTGTGAAATAATTTAGTTTAGAAGTATACATAGTCAAAATAAACTACTTGCTTTGTTGTCCTTAACTCAAGATGAGTTTATGGAGTCCACTACTGATAATACATTTAGGGCCGGATTCACGAAGGCTTGCACGGAGTCTAAGAGTAGTGTAAGACTCCATGCAGCCTTCGCGATCCAGGAACAGCCCAAAGTCCGTGTAAGAGTCAAGCTAAAACGGCTCTTACACGGAGTGGGCGTGGATAAGCTAATCACCTCACTTGCAGCCGAATAGCATGCAAATGAGGCTGATTAGCGATCCAGGAAGCCCAGAACAGCCCGTGTAAGAGCCGTTTTAGCTGCAGAAATGTACTCAGTTGACAACTGAGTACGTTTCTGCAAACACGGCAATGGAGCCATGGCAGCTCCAAATAAAGGGTGCATATGTGACAGGCAGCATGCCAATGGCCAAATATGTGGCCATTGGCAAGGTAACCTGATGCAAATATATTAAAAATATAATTTTTTTTTCGGGCGATTGCCGATGTGTAAACCAGCGCAGCCCAGCAAACGGGCTGCGCTGCATAGAACATAAAAACAAAGGTTTTAAACCTACAAATGTAGGTTTTATGCAATACATGGAATGTCAATGCAGGGACCAGCAGAGCAAAACCAACATGGCCACCGTGTAGTGGTTGCTAAGGGGGGAAGCTGAGTCTAAGAGATGTAACTAAGCATTAGTAAGCAATCTGATGCAAATGAGTGTAAGGATACTGAATTCCACTGTCACATAGCAAATGAGCACATTCTGAGTAGTCTAAGAGTTACATAAGGGGGAGGAACAGAGTAGGAGATAGGTGACATCACAGGGGGGAATGGTAGAAAGAAATGCAGTTCATTGGAGGTTAGAGTTACATGACAGATGTCAGACAGATATCAAGGAAAGAGGTGTGCCACTAAGTAAACATGAGAAAGTCAAGAAATGGAAGGTGTACACTGTTGCCTACACCAAAGTTTTTTGCTGGACGTGTATGCGCACGTGTGCGCCACTGCGAGTAAGGCAGTGTGCGCGCGTGTAAGGCAGACTGAGCATGTGGGAGCATGTTGGGAGATGTTTAACACCGTTTGCGTGGGCGTGCACGCATTTAAAACCGAATAAGCAGATTCTGAACTGTGTAAGTATGTGTGCATGCGTGTAAGCCACTGTGAGCGTGTTTCTGCTGGTTTGCACACGGCTCCACCCTGAGGAAACAGAAAGGAAAAGGAAGCAACAGATGTAGTAGGAAGTTAGCAGGGAATACTGCTGGAGCTAGCAGGTGAAAACAATTAGATGCAGGCAATTACACAGGCAGAATACTAGCCCAGCCCAGCACTTAAAACTCTGCAAACAGCAGTGCAGAATGTTTCTCTCAAGAGACACTGCAAGACAGGAGTTAAGTTATCAGAAGTGAAAACTGAAAAAGCTGAACGCAGAGCAGAAATGTTAGGGGCTGCCATAGCTGTCATAATGAGACATAGGCGACTTGCTGAGGGTTGTGACAATGCAGATGGTGCCAGACAACTCGCAGTGAGGAGACGGAGAAGAGTGTACAGGCCCAGGGTCACCTACCACGGGTTACATGAGCTGGAGATAGTAGAGCGCTATAGAGTGGACAGAGACCTCCTGCAGCAAATAGTGGAGCTGTGCAGGCCACGCCTCACACACAGAACCAACAGAGGGGAACCCATCCCAGTGGAAACCAAGGTATGTGTTGGCCTAAGAATACTAGCAACAGGTACCTTCCAGAGACCAACTGGTGATATGATGGGGATATCACAGGCATCAGCTTCCAGGGTACTGCACCAGTTCCTGGATGCCATGTCAGCACATGTCGGTGATCATGTATATTTCCCCAATGCCCGTGAGGTATTGGCCAGCAATATGCATCTCTTCCAGCAAATAGCAGAATACCCTGAGGTAGTGGGTGCAATAGACTGCACGCACATACGCATCAAAGCACCAGCCGGTGAGCGGGGTAGGGCATACATCAACCGCAAGGGCTTCCCCTCCATCAACTGCCAGGTCGTGTGTGATGCCCAGGGCATAATAATGAATGTGTGTGCTGGCTGTCCTGGGAGCTACCACGATTCCCACATCTGGCATTTGACGCAGCTGTACCAGACAATTGCCAATGGGGACATCCCGCACGGACACCTAGTGGGGGATGCAGGTTATGCACTGGAGCCGTGGCTGATGACACCCATCAGAAACGCACACACACCTGAACAGGAACGCCATAATGAGGCACACGCACAAACACGTAATGTAATAGAGCGTGTGTTTGGGCTGCTCAAGTCACGGTTTTGGTGTCTGGACACATCTGGTGGAGCCTTGCAGTACACACCAACTACATGTACCCAAATTGTCATGGTATGTGCTATGCTACATAATATGATCTTGCGAAAACAGCTGAAGCAGGACCAGCATAAGGCTGGGCCAAACAGCCCCCCACCATTGCCAAGGCCATCACAGGCAGAGCGTGACTCGGAGAAGGAACAACCTGAGCCTGCCCCAGTAGGCAGAAGGAGGCGTGCCCAGTATGCCCTGGCCTTGGCAAAGAGGCAACGCATAGCACATACATTGGCTCAGTAGGAACCTTGGGAATGATACCCCTCTCTGACTCACTCATAGTAACAGGGATGTCTAACGTGACACAACCTGCTCTCAAACATGTACAGGGAAGTGTAATATGCGCATCCGACAGAGGCAGCTCTGCAGCACCACCTGAGGCATGAATGCTATGTGTTAAGTAACACCAAGTACTATATGCACACCTGAGGACCCTGACTAACATCCTACCCTCACCAAGCATCATGCCACAACATGACGAGATGATCAAGTGCAACAATTGACTGAAGTATCGCAGTTAGTCAAAGGGGACCCAATGTGTGCCAGTCTGGGATGACATGCTGAGCATGACATGATGCACCACCTGCTAGGACTGGCATGCACCTATCAGTGCAGGCCGTATGGATACTGACAAAGGCTGTTGTCACCCACAGTGTGCCCTGAATAGGTAAGGCTCAAAACACAAACCTATCTCCATAGGTACCAGAAGGGATAAGAATAAGATAAGGGATAAGTTGAAACAGCAAGATGCATACAGTCTAAACTCACCCAGTATGGAGAATGTTGATAGTTTTCTGTTACAGCACAGTTGAGGCAAGGCTCACAACAGCACTCTAACACTACCAGGTTACACCTCATACTGTGCTGTACAGCCTCAAAACTTGGAACAAGCTACAAAAGGAGGGTGACTAGCAAGAATTGTCAAGGATAACCACACCCCCATGTCGGTACCACAACAAAAAGCAGCATGGACTAGCCATGCTCAAGTAACAGTGGCTAAAACTGCCCCCCAGTTTATAGCCTGCTACAGACTACTGTCCCACCACCAGGAACTGCATCCGGCCTATGCTGGAATACATGAATATATCAAGTCCTCCAAACCACATTATATTGGGTGACTGCAAATACCCAGACACAGACTGGGAGCATTATACTAGCTCCAACAGTGTAGGACAAAAGTTCATAGAATCCACAAACCAAAAGGCCCAGGAACAACGTACCACTCCCACAAGAGGGGTAAGCATACTGGATGTGATAATCAGCAACATGGGTACTGGATGTCAAGATGAGAAGTGTATTGCTCACTGGTAAAACCAGACCATAGAGTAATCACACTGGATATACAAATCCTGACCACAGTCCCTGGCCGAAAACCACAGTGGAAAACATGTGTTAAGCAATATTTGCACTCCTCCAAACTGATGTGGAATCCATTAAAGGTCCCGTGCAGGTGCAAAATATGGGCCACACCTCAGAACCTGTAATACAGCCATTCCATGAACACTGCCAGGAATGCTTGGATTATGCAGTCCTAAATTAAAACAAGACACAGTGCCTAAATCTGGCATGGTGGACACCAGCCATAACCAAAACATGCAAGAGAATGAGGAAGCTACTACATGATGGAGCAAACATGAACAATGAAGTAATCACTGATCAGTAGTATGGCAATAAAATCTGTCCACACATGCAATCCACTAAGGCCAGCCACAACAAGTGGAATCTGTGAATCCTGAGGCAATGTCACACCTGCCCCAAGTACACAGACAACCCCCAACTCCACCCAAGAAATACAAATATATGTGAGAGATGCAACCATCCATCCAAACTGGAGGCTGAGCTCCCTCAACTCAGTACTCCCAAAACAAGTCAGTAGGAGAAGGTAACCACAAACACAGTCCCACATAGACCTATCACAACTGCAAACCAAACACAAACACAGAAAAACATTCCCGGAGGCACAAATTACAAACACAGCACAACAGAGGCCTCTAAAGCAGACACCCAATCAAACAGCCTCCAAACATAGCACATGCAACACATAGCACACAAAGCTGGTGTGCCAAACAGTCACAGGCCAGAAGGAGAAACAACATGCCTGATACAGTTGTAATAGGTGACTCCATAGTCAAACACACTGCTGTCCCGCACACCAGACTGAACAAGGGAAAGGGTACAGTAAGCTGCCGGTAGGCTGACACAATATGCCACATAACAGAAGTATGTAGGTCACTCCAAAGCAAGTAGAAATATGATGCAGTCATAGTCCATGCTGGTGTGAATGACCTGAAATGTACCACCCTAGACCACATGAAAAGAGACATAGATGAGCTATCTGATTATGTAGTCCAGGCCGGTATGACACTCACCGTTCGCAGCATCCTACCCTTACCAAGAATAATGCCACAGTACAAACACGGAATGATCAGTCATAGCAAGTGGCACACTTACTGGTGTCATTCCAAGGGGATCCAATGTCTGTCTGCTTGGGATGTCATGCTTGACAAGCCACGCAGCTGTCCTTGGGATGGCCTGCACCTGTTACCCTGGCGTCTGAATATTGGATAAGGCCTTTGCCACCTCCATAGAGCCTTTTGTAGGCAAGGCTGAAAAGACTGACCCACCACCCTAGAAAACATAAGGGAAATGCTGACCAATGCCAGATGTGTACACCCCAATATGCATGCTCCAGAGGCCATCCCCAGAATGGAGAACATCGATGTCTGTGCAGTGACAGAAACCTGCTGCAAGCCTCCTGACAGCACACCAACACTACCAGGTTATACCACGTATCATGTGTCATGGCCCCAAAACCTGGAACAAAACATAAAAGGAGGGTGAGTATCCATAGTCAGGACAGACACCCATACGTCCAGGTAACTGACAATGCACAAGGCAGTGGAGTTCACCCATGTGCAACTAACTGTAGGCAAGACTGCTGTGCAGTCTGTAGCATGCTACAGACCGCACTCTCACACAACCCCACCCAGCCGTCCTGAAGACACTGGACAGTATGAATGTCCCACCAAATACCAAACAAGGTACCACAAATTACCACATAGGTGGTAAACCATTATGTATGGAAGGAGTAACCAGGGACCTAGGGACACAAGTGGACAGTAACCTGTTATGTGACACCCACATTGCCAATGTGGCTAGGAAGACTGTCTACATTTGACACCGTATCAGGAAAGGAGTCACATCTACGGCAACAGAGGTCATTGTGCCCCTATACTTTTCTCTAATCACACCCATAATCTAGTACAATGCCTCATATGGGATGTACCTTACCTGACACCTGCAGCAGTTAGAAAGACCTCAAAGGTACCTCACCAAGAGGATAAAGGGTCTCAAATATATGTCATATGCTGCCTGGCTGTAGACACCCCAGCTGAATCCAGTCACATACTGCCTACACAGAGGCATTGCATGCCTGTTGTAGGAGGCCATGCCCAACACAGGAGTAATGGACATGCTCCACCCCAGAAAACACAAATCCATCGGAGCTGTGAGAGTGAGAGATGTCAACCTCAACAAATAATGAAATAGGATGTGCTGGTGGGACAGATACATAATCCAGACCCTGGACCAGAATCCCACTCCATGTTAGGCAGAGCCCCTCACTGACACTCTTCAACAGGAATCTTGCCAAGTGGATGGATGATTGTAGAGTTACACTGGGGGTCTTCACTGTGTCATGTCCAGACAGAGGCACAGCAAAGAAAATCATAAATGGCCATAATATTCACATAGCAAGGGGTGTCAAAAGCCACACACACTCTGGCTAGGCTAACAAATGCCCAGGGTGGATAGCCTAGTATGAACCTATGAAGATACAAATTCTACAGGACACTAAGGATAATCCCAAGGCTTTCACAACTGATGGTAGGAACCATGTTGGGAATTCACAGATATGCCCTGAATCACACAAATATCACAAACACACACACATATTGCCAACATACATCCTGACAGGTGCAGTGCAAACCCCCCGAATGCAGAATATCTATCCCAGCAGACTGCTGGCCCCCTGACATTGCAGATGCTGAGGTAACAGCCAACATCTACAAAGCAAAACACACAGCAGCAATGGTATGATATGGTGTCCTGGGCTTAGTGCAACATGGACTCCAAGATGAATGGAATGCCAAACCACACTACTGCTCAATGTCAGCCTTACCACATAATATGTACCCAAAGAGCAGTGTACAACAACAGTGGTCCTTCTCAACAAAGGTGTTGCCTGAATGGATAATGAACACTACTACCCCAGAATCCTGAGAAGCTCGGTTTGCACAGCTATGGAAAGGATCAGCATGTACCACAGACATAAAGATGTTGGGGACCTACTGACACCGGACCCAACCCAGTGTGGCCTTCTCAAGTGCAGATCCTGCCCCTAACCATGTTTGACTCAATTGAAACAGTCATTAAGGTCATTGATGAGGGCAATGTGCTCCACACAGTGTATCTGGACCTTGCAAAGGCTTCTATACAATACCCTACGTGTTCAGTATAGATAGGCTCACCAGCTTAAATATAAACCCACACGTCAGTAGAGGGGTGCAAACCAGACCAAGGACAGAACAGACATGCTGCAGCCATGTCAGACTACAAACCAGATATAACTGGCATCCCACAAGGCTTTGTCCTGGGATCTCCCTCGTCTGGTATATATGTCCCATAGGTACAGGCAAACATGGAAGGACTATGTCCGAACATGTTTGCAGAGGACTACAAACTGCTCACCACATATGATCCACCAGCTGACACAAGCATCCCACAAAAGGGCCACATAGAAACAGACAACTGGTGCCATAGCCATGTCAGCAAGCTAAGTGCAGAAACGTGTATAGTCAACCCCCGTGGATATACAGTAAGTGCCCACCAATTACCACATAGGTGTTAACCCATTATGTAGTTAGCATGTAATGAGAGACCTGGGGACACAAGGTGATAGATATCCTGCACTGGACAAACATGTGCTGTAGTGTTTACAGAAACATACCATATACCCACCTAATCATGAAGGCTGTCAGATCTAGATAAGGGGAGGTCATTGTGGCTCTGCAGTCATCCTTCATCAGCGGTACAATTGACTACAATAGCCCCTGTGGGATGTACCTCAGCAGACACCTCCATCAACCGTAAAGTCCCCAACAGTACCTCATCAGGAGTATCAAAGAGCTTGCACAGATGCCATGTGTTGCCTGTGTTGCTGGCATCAATAAACATGCTGCACCTTGTACAATCTGAATGGCAGTGAGCTATGCACATGAGACCTGAACCCCAGCACTGACTTACATAGGACAAGCTGTACTGCGTGATCCATAACACAGAAGCCACTCCCACCCATGAGTGAACCCCCAGCACAGGCTACCCATAGAGTCACTTATCAATCTTCCTCAATAGGAATCCTGATGAGTGGATGGGAGATGGTAGATTTATCCTGGGTATCACTGTCATGTCACAGGTAGACAAAGGCACAGTATACTAACCATGACATATGTCATGGCAAACTCCACTTACAATGTGTGTTGAAGGACAAACACACTCTCCAACTAGCATTAGACATGGACTAGGGCACATCGCTAGTGTTTGCAATTGTACACCTATGTTGTGGAATACACTACCAATGTTGGACAAGCCTGGTTTAAGTAGTTCATATCTGAACAGAATGCAACATGGTCAGATGTACACAACTGGCCCCTAACCAGGCTGTTGTGCCCACTATCGAAATGTAAAGCAGTGATAGCAGTAAAGCCCAGGATACTGTCCACCACAGTCAAAGTACTACCAGTACACTATACAGTACTACAGTGTTAGGTCAGTGTGAAAGGATGTTGACAACTGTATGCAAAGTATCCCATGCAAACACTGCAGGCACAGTATAATCCTGTTGTGTTCACACACAAAGCAGTTGTACAGTAACTACACAACGTGACACACAACCATAAACGGGTGATAGTTGTTGAAGTTCACACTCATCCACAAATGTGGTGGGCTGCAGAGTCCAACATATGGAATGCTCACACTGGGCATGCTCACACACTTTGACAACATGCCATGGGAAGGCTGAACTGGGCATGCTCACACACTTAGGCCAAATCTCGGTTTAGCAGTTGGACACACATATCTGGTATTGTTATGTGTTATTCCAGGAACCAACCACATTACAGCAGTCTGCCCAGTGCACACAGTTAAATGACTACAGAGACATACGTGATATAGTGGATCCCTCCCATATGCAAACATCTTCCACAGATGCACAAGTTGTTCATACAAACAGGGAATGCTATGGCAATAAAGATATGCAAACAGTCTATCAGCAACAAATAATGTGCATTTGACAATTAAACATATTTGTGTAGAGGTCAACACTAGGCTGTTTGCCCTAGGGAATGACAGCCTAGCCATAGTGTGCTTGGTGTCTGCCTCCCCACAGGATGCACATTCCCCTTTCTAAACACAGATGATGTCAGCACCCTATAAGTACAGCAGGAGAAAAGAAACTTTCCAATAATCCGAATAGCGCGCTCTGCTAATGCGTCCGTATCAAGTGTCATAACATAGTTAGGTAGGGGTTTCAAATCCTGCAAATGCTCAGTGTGTGTGTGTGTGTGTGTGTGTGTGTGTGTGTGTGTGTGAGTCTGTCCCTTTTGGCAACTAGGAAAACACACTACAGGATGCACATTCCCTTTCTAAACACCGATGATGTCAGCACCCTATAAGTACAGCAGGAGAAAAGAAACCTCCCAGTAATGCAAATAGCGTGCTCTGCTAATGCGTCCGTCTCAAGTGTCATAACATAGTCAGATAGGGGTTTGAATCCTGCAATTGGCAAGTGTGTGTTTTTGGCTGAGGGGGGTTAGTGTGTGTGAGGACAATGTCCCTTTTGGCAACTAGGTGAACAGACTACAGGATGCACATTCCCCTTTCTAAACACTGTTCAGCAGAAGGCCATGGCTCTGGCACAAGTTGTCTGTTGCTATGATGCCCCTTTGGAAGATGCTTGTGTCAGCTGGAGAGTCGATTATGGTGGCCAGTTTGCAGTCATCTGCATATCTGGACAGCCACAGTCCGTCCGGGTAGGCCTGATGCCCCTTTGGAAGATGCTTGTGTCAGCTGGAGAGTCGATTATGGTGGCCAGTTTGCAGTCATCTGCAAATTTGGACAGCCACAGTCCGTCCGTGTTGGCCTGTACCTCCAATAAATATATACCAAACAAGAGGGTCCCAGGACTGAGCCTTGTGGGACACAACCCGTAACTGTTGTGGGGTCTGGCATGGCTCCAGCAATGCTAACCATGTGGGTTCTGTCCTTGAGCCACTGTGCAATCCATCTAGTGACATAGGGGCTTATATTTTAGCTGGTGAGCTTCTCTAGAATGCCCAAGTGGGGTATTGTTGTGAAGGCTTTTGCAAGGTCCAGGTAGGCTGTGTGAACCACCTTCCCCTCGTCAATGGCCTTGGTGACTGTTTCAAAGAAATCAACCGGGTTAAACCCGGTAGTGCTGGTGTGCTCTCAGTAGCCCTGAACCAGGCATCTGTTACTGCACAGATATCGATGTTTTCCATGCATCTGGAGGTTTAGACTTCTGGCGTTAGGTAGCATTGCTCTTAGTGTCTTATCCCTTGTGATACCTACGAAGGTGGGTTTGTCATTTGAGCCCTGCCTAACATAGGCACTATGGGGGTAGCAAGAGCCTTTGCCAATATCTGAAAGCCCAGGGGTGACAGGTGCAGGCCGTCCCTAGCAAAGCAGGTAGTTCAACAGAAGATGAATGTGTGAAGGTGTAGTGCCTGTGATTAGTTAGCAGTAGCATATATGACTGCTCACGTGGACACATGCCAGGTAGGTCATATGCACTGTGTCACAGGCAATGTACATGTGAACAGGACAAACAGTGACATCCTGTCAAGTGGGACATGGACATAGCCTACTATATGTATGTATATGGCACTAGGAGTCCACAGAAGCTCTATAACTATGCATTGCAGGTGTGATCAATATTCCAGGGTAATTGCAAGCAAACATGCATGCAAACAAAGCTACAGTAAACAGGGCTGCATGTAGTCCATTGTACAACAAGCTGTACCAGTTCCAACACTGCAAATATGCAGGCACTATGCACATGTACATGGAAATACACGGGTCAGATGGCTAGGGTCCAGTCTCAGTGCACACAAGTGTACAGACCATGCATGTACTGTCAGGATGTACAATAACTGGATAGAAACCCATGTGCTCATACCTGCAGTAATACACATGTCAAATAACAGACACTGAGCCTTCACTCAGTGGTTCCATACTTAGTAGGATGTATGCTCCCTGGCCTGCCACCACAGTATCCCTGACATATATGGGGACTCTCCCTCCTGTGACAGTTAGTTATGTGTGTTGGGGCTGTCTAGCATGGTATGAGATGTGAGCATGCAGTGCTAGGGTGCTCCTGTGTGTCCTGTACCAGTCGTGTAGTACTGCACACATATCAACATCCTCAAACATCCGCAATGCAGAGTCTAGTGTGGGCAACATGCCACTTGCAATTTACATGTCCATCATTGTGTATTACTACATTCATTACCCTATCCCCTGTGCTACCTATGTATGTAGCCTTCTGTTGACATCATTACCACCGGTATGCCAACATGTGCAGATGATACACTATGGTACTTACCATGGGTGTAGACAACAGGACATGACAATCACACACTTACTGCATCAGGCATGCTGTGATATACCCACAATTAATTCAGCACACAGTACTGTTAACAACATGATACTATTACTACACATCTATGTGGTCACCCTGTGCATCAGCAACATGTTAACCTGTACCTGCACAGTTGTTACAGATTGCAAGAGGTGGCACAGTGTGTGAACCTGGTATGCCTGAGTCAGCCACCCATACCACCAATTGACATGTATGTGTATGCGTGTTGGTGAGGGACAGCAGTAGAAGGTGGGGCAATGTTGATGCAGTGTGTGCGTGTATGCGGTAGCCCTAGGTGTTGTCAATTTGCATGTGTGTATGGATGCACACAGTTCCACCTCATGGCTGCCATATACTGGTGTTTGTGGACAGCCACAGACTGTACCTGCCAGGTCATACAGATCAGTGTCTCTGGCCACGGACACGGTACCTGTGCCTTGCAGGGGTGCTACGGACCGTATCCAGTACCAACCCAGACTGGGTACTGTCATCAGAAGCAGGTGTTCGTTGACTGGACACAGATCCCTGTCGGGCCTGGCCAGAGCCGTGTGCACGTGGTCTCCTGGGGCGGTCTGATGACAGCACAGACCCAGCATTGCTGGGGCTGCTGCTGGCACTACGGGGGCGGCCGTGGCCCTGTTGTCATCCGCGACGACTGCCAGCTGCTGCAGGCATACGGCCACGTCGACGCCTCAACCGCCCACCATCGCCCTGGCTCATGGACATGTAGTTGTGGAACCGGTCTAATATGTCCCCACAACGTTTGTCTATGACATCGGTGAAATCACGGATGGCAGCCGCAATGTCACGCATACTGTCAGTCATGGCTGTGCGACATGCTGCCAGCTCCCTCAGACCCTGTCTGGTGTACTGTTCCATACGTGACTGTGCCTGCATGACAGTCCAAAACATAGCTGAGGTTGTAAGACCTCAGTGGGCACGTCTGACAGGGGCAGTACGCCCATGGATGCTCCCACGAGAACCCCTGGACATCTGTCTGTGTGGTACCATCTCTGGGCCATGTCCATGGCTGCTGTGTGGGGAGGCATGTGCCACAGATACCACATTACCCTGGTCAATGCCCACTGTATAATGTCCATCACCTAGGGACAGTGGTGACAAAGGGTGTATTGGCAGGACAACTGTGTGCATTGATGGGGTCGACAGCTGTGTACTGTCAGTCGGCTGACCAATGGCGGACCCTGGCATACCTTCCTGTGCCATTACACAGATGTCATCATTATCAGTACCCACGGCACCTGACTCAGGTTCCCTGCTACATGACACCAGAGCAGCAACAGAACCTGTGGGAAGAAAACAGGAAACAGTTTACAATGTCTACACATTACCAGCGATGCACACATGCACAGGTGCACACAGTTTCACACAATTGTACAGTACTCAGTATGCGTGATATCAACACACAGACACACCTACATGCATACAAAGAGCACTACTAAGTGAGCCAAATAGTACTATTACTATCAACACTATTACAGGAATTGTTAATACACACTCACCAGCATGGATAGGCTGCATTGCTGTTATACCAGAGGGTCCTGCAGACGTGAAGAAACTAATGTCAGTGGGCACAACTGTGCCATTGTTACTGAGTATGATACAGGTCAGGAGTACAACAGTCGCCTTTCACAGGTCAGCAGCTAATATTGAGGATATCACACTTGCACATTAAATACTATGGTGACAGCTACAAACCAAGGACACACCTCACACATGCATTAACTACCAGTGTACACAACAGTCAACTATACATATGACATATTACCTGCACGTTCACTGTCTTGCTGCTGTGTGGCTCCAGTCTCCATCATAATGCATGTCTGCTGCTAGTGGACTGGAGCCACTACACTCATGAGTAGTCCCTCCAGTCTGGTGAGTGGGGGATGTGTAGCCACCCCACCACCTGTGGCGACCTGTTGCCTGTGGATATCTGACGCACACTGACGGACATGTCTGATTAAATCACTGCAGTGATGTCGTACCTGCTCATATGTCCTATTATGCGTGCCTATGTCATTTACCCGACGGACAAGGTCTTGCCACAGTGCAGCCCTCTCCTGCTGATTCTGGCTGGTGCGGGAAAAGAGTATTGCATAATCCCGCACCAGGCTCTGGTGTATCTCCTCTTCCTCAGCTGTGGAGTAGGTGGGATTCCGCGGGTGGGCCATGTACCTGAGAAAGAAAATAACCTGGTATCAGCAATATATGTCAGCAGAATTTGGCACACATACTACACATGCTACTCGACTGTTATGATACAACATCTCACATATGTAGCATCTGTCTGTCTATTGGTGGATACACATGTAGATGGCCAGGTATCAGTGCTCGGCCAGCAACTGTGCAACAGTACCTGGCAGACTCCATACGACATACTACCAAACCCCAGCAGTCAGAACACTGATTCAGGTCAAGAGCACCTCCTCACTCTGGGGGTTTGTATCTAGGTACTGTATGGCCTACATCGGCAACTACTGTGAGCTGACCACACACTGATTGCCCTGGATATACATATCCCACCTCCACCACCAGCACAAACGTCTATAGTGCATAACATTACAGATACAAACGTTACACTTTGTAACAGTGATATGGTATCCTTTCAGCCCACTGGGCCAGTGGCAGATACAACCCACAATTCTGACCCCTACACAATTGCTTTCTACAGACATCTCCGAGAATGCATGGATCATGCAATCCCATATATGACCAAGACACTCTCCACAAAGGGACAGCATCCTGTCTGGTGGACCCCAGCCATAGACAGTTTGTATTACAGAAGATGGAAGCTACTGCATGACAGAGCATAATTCACTAAAGGGAGGGCATGTCTGAACAGCACTGGTAAGGATCTATTTTCCATCATACAAACTACATGGGCAACTTTGAGAGGGAAATCAAGAGTGACACTACAGATAACCAGAAGGCCTTCTTCAGTTATGTTAGCAACCTGGTCAGGAGCCATCCTCTATGCCCATAGGTAGTACACAACAAATATTTCACTGACACCACAGATATCGACAACATTGTGGCAGACAGGTTCAGTGCAGGTGTCACCCTGCCCTCTCCCCTGAAATAAGGCATAGTTATCCCAGCTGACTGTAACCTCCCTGTCATCACAGATGTCCAGGTGAGAGACACCCGCAGGACAGCAGAATACACAACATGGATGGGACCTGATGGTATCCCCAGTTGCATGCTACATAACCACTGACAGGAGCTAAACACACATATAGAAGTGCTATGTAACACTAGCCTGACTACAGAATATGTACTTGTACACTGGCGCACAGCAGCAGTGGTTCCACTCCATGAAGGAGGCACCTCACCATACCAATACAATACAACACAATACATTACAATACAATACTATACAATATGCTATTGCCCCTGTGTCTACAGCAGCGTACTGTTCTGCTACCCTGACCATTGTGACACATGTGGTGTGATGGTACCTGCTGCTGTCACACAGTTACACAGGGTGACTCATATGGCATATTACCTATCTGACTAACATTCAGCAGGGGTATGTGTGACATGTACTCATGGGGAGTCTTGCTTCTTAACACTGTGTGGTTTATTGCAGGGTATTTCTTATCTGTGGGTAGGAACTCTTACCTCCACATGTGCACACTATTGCAGTGGCACGGACGACACACAGCAGACATTCAGGTTGTGGATGGTGGGAGGTGTTACTATGGTTGTTGGACATCTGTCATGGGTGTGACCTCCATATGTACATCTGGGAGTGGTAACCTCTATGTGGGTAGCATATGTGTACTCTGTGGTGTTGTCAGTCACTGTGCATTGGTAATGTGTTTGAGTGCATTGTCACAGTGTTGTACATGTCACTGTGTCCTTCTCCATATCTGTAGCTGTCATGTGAGGTCCATACCATGGCATCCATTATGTGGTGTGCAGGGGTACACCGACCTACATGTCCATACCTGACTCACCATGTCCGCTGACACATACCATGTGCAGGTATTCCAGGGATAGTGTGCCACTGTGAATATCATTGGGGCCACTATTGTACACATTTCTGACCCTGCTCACCCCTGACACATGCAGTGGTGGGCAGCCAATCACATATCTGGTGGTTACTGGTGTAGGTGATCTGGAATGTGGTATGGTACTCCGGATTTGACACTGGTGTTCATTCCATGCCTTTGTCACCAGGCACCTGTTGCAATACATCTGTACACATGTGCCTCACTCAGAATTTATATACATCTCTCTCTCTATATCTGCAGATAGATATCTGCAGATAGATATCTGCAGATAGATATCTGCAGATAGATATCTGCAGATATCTGCAGATAGATATCTGCAGATAGATATCTGCAGATAGATATCTGCAGATATCTGCAGATAGATATCTGCAGATATCTGCAGATAGATATCTGCAGATATCTGCAGATAGATATCTGCAGATAGATATCTGCAGATAGATATCTGCAGATATCTGCAGATAGATATCTGCAGATATCTGCAGATAGATATCTGCAGATAGATATCTGCAGATAGATATCTGCAGATAGATATCTGCAGATAGATATCTGCAGATAGATATCTGCAGATAGATATCTGCAGATAGATATCTGCAGATAGATATCTGCAGATATCTGCAGATAGATATCTGCAGATATCTGCAGATAGATATCTGCAGATATCTGCAGATAGATATCTGCAGATATCTGCAGATAGATATCTGCAGATATCTGCAGATAGATATCTGCAGATAGATATCTGCAGATATCTGCAGATAGATATCTGCAGATATCTGCAGATAGATATCTGCAGATATCTGCAGATAGATATCTGCAGATATCTGCAGATAGATATCTGCAGATATCTGCAGATAGATATCTGCAGATATCTGCAGATAGATATCTGCAGATATCTGCGAATAGATATCTGCAGATATCTGCAGATAGATATCTGCAGATATCTGCAGATAGATATCTGCAGATATCTGCAGATAGATATCTGCAGATATCTGCAGATAGATATCTGCAGATATCTGCAGATAGATATCTGCAGATATCTGCAGATAGATATCTGCAGATATCTGCAGATAGATATCTGCAGATATCTGCAGATAGATATCTGCAGATATCTGCAGATAGATATCTGCAGATATCTGCAGATAGATATCTGCAGATATCTGCAGATAGATATCTGCAGATATCTGCAGATAGATATCTGCAGATATCTGCAGATAGATATCTGCAGATATCTGCAGATAGATATCTGCAGATATCTGCAGATAGATATCTGCAGATATCTGCAGATAGATATCTGCAGATATCTGCAGATAGATATCTGCAGATATCTGCAGATAGATATCTGCAGATATCTGCAGATAGATATCTGCAGATATCTGCAGATAGATATCTGCAGATATCTGCAGATAGATATCTGCAGATATCTGCAGATAGATATCTGCAGATATCTGCAGATAGATATCTGCAGATATCTGCAGATAGATATCTGCAGATATCTGCAGATAGATATCTGCAGATATCTGCAGATAGACGCAGATATCTGCAGATAGATATCTGCAGTTATCTGCAGATAGATATCTGCAGATATCTGCAGATATCTGCAGATATCTGCAGATATCTGCAGATATCTGCAGATATCTGCAGATAGATATCTGCAGATATCTGCAGATAGATATCTGCAGATATCTGCAGATAGATATCTGCAGATATCTGCAGATAGATATCTGCAGATATCTGCAGATAGATATCTGCAGATATCTGCAGATAGATATCTGCAGATATCTGCAGATAGATATCTGCAGATATCTGCATATAGATATCTGCAGATATCTGCATATAGATATCTGCAGATATCTGCATATAGATATCTGCAGATATCTGCATATAGATATCTGCAGATATCTGCAGATAGATATCTGCAGATATCTGCAGATAGATATCTGCAGATATCTGCATATAGATATCTGCAGATATCTGCATATAGATATCTGCAGATATCTGCATATAGATACGTCTATATGGATATAGATACGTCTATATGGATATAGATACGTCTATATGGATATAGATACGTCTATATGGATATAGATATATGTCCGTATACATATACACATATATATATTGATGTACATATATTGCTATAGATGTGGAGGGGGGGGGCACAGAGGGGGTGTGAGTGACAGAGGGGGTGGGACAGGCTGTGTTGCAGGTCATCATATACAATCATACCTGTAGGTTGTCAGATCAGTCTGTCTATGTATATGTATCTACATATATCTATATCTGTATGTGTGCATTACATAGATATGTTTGTACAATATTCTATCTACATCTGTCTATGTATTCCTACATCTCTCTCTCTCTCTATGTACGTATATATATATATATATATATATATATATATATATATATATATATATATATGTTGACATGCATACATATCCATATGTTAGACAGGTATATCAACATATTTGTCTACCATACTGTATACACACACTAACATACTGCTAAACATACATAACTGTGTAACCTACTTTGTACATGGCACTACAACCTACAATCAAACAACATTGATATGTGCACATAGATGCTCTCACATACAAATGTATGTACAGCCTTCACTGATAGTTGCTGTATGTCCCCTGCCCTTTACACATCTTCATATACATATGGATACAGACCAATGACACATATGGAGGGTTCACAGTATGTAGACCTTTATAGTATTACTTTACATTACCTGTGTTTGTCACAGCTGCTTGTGTTGCTGTCTGGTTCTCTGTCCTGCTGCTCCACTTCCCAGTTGTCAGCTTTCAGGTAGCTGTTGCTGAACAATTTGTTTCTGTCTGCTTAATTGCAGTTTTCTCTGTCTCTGTCTGTCTCTCACGTCCTTCTCAGGGTGCAATGAAAGTATTGCATGCGTGGACATGGAGTACAGCATACTTTTGTACGTATCTGCATATGCCCATGTGATGGCCTCTGCACCAATTGTTAGCCAGCATTTGCTAATTGCATGCAGCCAGTTGTGTACTGATTGCAGTTCTCACTGTGATTTCAGAACAGTGCTATAAAAAGGTGTGGGAGATAGGCGTAGCCTTTTTAGATGTTAAGGGCACGGACCATGCTGTTATGCTGTGGACAATGTTCTGCGAGTCCAAAGGTTGGTATCTCTCTCATATTTCCAGGTGTGTTGTAGATTAACATTCCTCCATTCATTTCTCCAGTTTCCTGCACTAACTGTGTATGTACACTGACAACTACAACTACTACTACTGTTAATGTGTGTGTGTGTGTGTGTGTGTGCTTTCCTTTCACTTTTGCTTGCACTCTGTTGCTAAGGCTTCAATAGTTGCCCTTTACAGTCACTACTTGTATGCCTGCTAGGTGTCCTGACTGTAGTGTGCTGCTGTAGCTTTCCTATTTTCCATGTACATTCACACCTTGGAATGCTTGCTATATCTGCTAGGGTGTTACAACATGCAGTGTGGTCTGGCCATGGTGTGGGCCTTGACATCTATTAGGGTATTTGAGTATGCTGCTGAGCAGGCCCCAGAGACTTTCAGGTTCATCTGTTATGTGCCTCATGGAATGGTACATATCAGTGGGGTACACCCATTAAAATGTCTGGTATGCTGCAGTTGTGACTGTGGGTTAGCATGAGCATATGTATTACTACACTTTTTCTGCCATGCAAGTGGTGAATACTTTCCGGACTCCATACTTACCATTGCATGTGTTACACCTTTCTGCCTACTGTTTGTACATTTCACATGGGGTCTGTGGGGCATCCCTGTAAGTCATTCACTGTTGCTATGTCTAGGCTCTTAACTATTCAAATATGGTGGTGTCGGACCCATCATGTGTACAGATATTTGCAGGTTGTCCACAATTCTGCCTCATAATTTGGTCAATATCTCATGCACACCTTTTTCTGGCAAGTCACTCTGGGCTCAAGTCAGGATATGGTGACAAACATTCAAGTTCCAGACTGCATACCCTTCCAAACATCCCACAAAGTGTAGACCCTGTTACTTTCTGAACTGTCTGCGTTGTAACATTATTTGTAATGTGTCCCTGGTTTTGGGCCTTTGCTCCACATATTTTATTACTTGGTCCAGATGTGTTCCTGTAAGAGGTTGTGGGGTATGGGCAGTGCTTATCCTGCTGTGAGTATGTGTGTGTCTTGCAAGGTGCTATGGTGACATTATTACCTACTAGCTTCCAACTAGCATGGCTGTTTCTGTTCACACACTACTATTATGGAAATCCACCAGTTTTGTTTGTAATTCTAAATGTCATGCTTTGTGCACTACACATCTATATTCCCTTTACATTCATTCCTACTGTTACATGATGTATTTACTTTAGCACAATGTTCTTGTATAAGAGTCATGGCTTAGTGGTAAGTCATGCAGACTACAGTTGCCAAGGTCCTGGGTTCGGGACTCACAGTGGGATTTTATTTTTCTTTTGAACTGAGTACAGGACCTGTCAATCAAAGTGACTAAGGCACTTTTAAGCAGTTGTAACCGGGTTAGCGCTGGTTTGCGCGGAGCTCACGCATGCACACTGGCGGTTAGCTCCGCACACACAAGCGCACACCTGATTACAACCACTTAAACGTGCTTACTCTTGCGCACACCCGCGCTATTTTCCTTGAAAGAAAAGAAAAATGGGGAGACAGGAAAGTGGTGAAAAAGGGGTCACGAAGAGGGTAAGACAGTAGGGAAACAAGCTTGGGATGTGCAGGAGGGATGTAGGTAAGGCCCATAGCTGTCCATTTCTTCATCAGCAACAGCTGTGCATATATATGTAATTTGGTGTGACATTTGAAACCTTCCACCCGAGAGAGGTGTCAGGACAACAATAATACTTGTTGTACAGCCAATTGGAATTGATAGGCTCCATGTCCAGTAGACATGTGTGCGGAATGGGCAGCTATGTATGGGGCGTAATTTTTTTGTGGGTACAGAGTGCCCTTTTTTTTTTTTTTCAGGTGAGAGTGGTATGTCAGGTGAAGGTAGTCGGTACAGCTGGGGAGGTAGGTTGGGTAGGTTAACAGACAAGACAAACAAGACGCATACAGGGGCGGTGTATGACACGTGTGGGGGGGGTTACACAATTGACGGGGACGGAGGTTTGGATATCCAGAGCCCATGAGCCCACAGATGGCAACAGTGGAACTGATATCCCCACACATAGGCAGTTGCCACTGTTCCTTCACTGCCCAGGACGGGGCTGTGCTGGGGGCTGTGTAGGCAGGGCAACGGGCATGCCCGTTAGTTGCGCCACCCGTGCCTCGAGCTGGCGTAGGGGCTCAAGGACAGAGTCCCAAATCTCCCTACGCACCACAGTCCGGACGCTACGGAGGGTGAGTGGTGGATCTCCTCCGGCCACACTTGCAGAGGGGGGGCGAGCCCCATCCCCTGCAGCGCTTCCACCCGCAGGTGGCACAGGGCCACCGGAGGAGGGTCCGGACTCGGCACTAGTGCCAGGTGCACTCGCCAGCTGAGGTGGGACCGCTGGAACCCGCCTTCCCTGTCGATCTATGTTTTTCATTATGTCATGACAGTTTGGGTTAGTGACATATAATACCATTCACAATTAGTTGCAACAGCATGCATTAGTATTCCCATTACCCAAACACCCAGATATTCACACCATTGAACAGCGTGCATAACACATGCATAATATGAACAGAAATACACCGTCCAACAACATGCAGGGTTAATTGATGGCAACAGGCCATCAGGTGTGGATGTATGAACAGGGCAGATGCATTAACAGACATGCAAATATATATGACCAAACAGGACAAACGTCCAGGGGTGTTAATTGTGATTGCACATACCATTTTCACGTGGAATAGGTTATATATAGTTATAGGTTGGGGTGAAGAAAGTAATATTAACACCTTCGAATAACAATACATATGCTGTACATTTCTAATAGCTACAGTTATATACACACTACTGTTCTAACTACAGTTTCCTATATGTTAACTATTTCAACTTGGTGATAGGACTGTTAATGCAACATCAATATACATTTTATGGTTCTTCATACACATTCATATCTAGCTTTGTTCAGCTACATCTAGGCTACATTTGCTTTATATGGCTGTAGACAAGTGTGGATGTATGGTATATCAGACAAACATCCTATCTGCATATTGCAGACTGAGAGCAACATATCCTGATTTTGGGATACACATTCCAGATGCAGCAACACTTTGAACAGATTTAGCCGTTTGGTTTTGAATCTCACATGCATTTCATTCTGTCTTGACTGCAGTATACTTTATTCAGGGGTTATTACTACTGTATTGCTGGTTCTCACACTCTCTCACTTGCTTTCATTTTACTATTCAGGATGGTACTTCTAGGCTTTATTGACATGTTTTAACAGTAGTTATTACAATCCTTTCCAGCAGTCTCACTTCTGTCATGTTTCAGTATTTCCACAGGGATATATTTCACACATGTGATTTATCATCTTCTGCAGCTATACTTTTCAGCCTGCTGCAGGTTGTGTACTATTTTCTTACAGGCAGGGCATTTTTATTTCAGGATATATGTCAGACAGTTTCATGTTTAGCTTACACTTACAGGCTGCAAACTATTGTGATCAAGCAATACTTGCATACACTTTCACACTGTTACTTGCAGATTTTATTCCTTACTGACTACACTGCACTCTTATGCTGACTGTCATACTTTGATATTTCTTTACAGTTACTGGTAGTGGATTACTGACCTGCCTGGTGGCGCAACCGCACCAGCCTATCGCCATAGGCTCTGCGGTTCGCAGAACGGACACCTGCAGCTGTAATATAAATGAAGTAATATTGGAATACACATGTCCATAATATCAGCTAGTTTAACTTTTTACATACATAATTAAATGTTACTTACTCAGTGGTGGGGCGTTGGGTGTTTGCCGGGCCTCCTGGATCCAAAGGTTCAGTTGGTCCTGCTTGCGTCTCTTCAGGTCCACATGGTGGTGACGGACCTGCTCACCTGTCCTTGGAATCCCTGTGGCACTGGTGAGTTCATGAGCCAACCGGTCCCACGCCTCAGCCCTGTATGCCCCCAGAGGACCTGGCCCTGCATGAGTTGGGCCTCATGATTGTGGACTAGGAGCCAGGCCATGTACCTGGACTCCTCAACACCCCACCTCTGTGCTCGAAAGCGACTACCCTCTCCTACTCCTGACATTCTGCCTGCAGGCCTGTTCTACAATCGTTTATGCTGTGTATTCCCGCCTATGGGGCTTATATAGTCCGTTTTTCCCGCACATATCTGTGATTGGCCATTTTGGAATTGTATCAACTTCAGTAAACCTGCATTGTCATGCTCTAGTTTGTATTCATTCCTATATATGAGCTATTATTGCATTTCTAGGTACTGCTGTCATGGCTTAGTGGTTCTGTACCTTGACTATGGTGTATAGTATCCTGGGTTCAAACCTGGCCACTGCTTTTTATTTTTCATGACTGTCTAGACATGCTGAGGGGTGTGTCTGTGTAAAGGAAGTTTTGATACGGCTTGCTCAACGTTGCCCGTCTGTTAGCTTGTTTGCGCGGTGCGCAGCTCCAAGCAAACGGGGTACGCTGCTTTAAGCCTCATTTGGCTATCGGCACGCATATTCTGCTCAGCTCAGCTAGGTGCACATAGATTCAACATGTTAAACGACTGCTCAGCTACGGGCACGCATTTTGCACCAGTTAAACCACTGCTCATCTACGGGCACATGCACTCACTCTGTTAAACTGTAGCTCAGCTATGAGCACATCTGGCATTTTTTCTTCTTTTGGTATCTCACATGTCTTCAATATAAATGGGCTATTTCATTACATTTTACATGAATTGTGGTTTTATGTGTACATATTTGTCAGGGACTTGTTTCCTGCTTATTTTGCAAAAAAAAAAAAAATTGGTGCTGTGGGGGCTCGAACCATGAATGCCTGCTCTTCCGCCAACATCTCTACCGCTACGCTATTGCTTCCTGGCTTATTTTGCATATTTAGTTCTTATATGCTTTCCCACTGACTGCTAACTGTAGCTGCTTACTGGCACGCCCGCGCAAACGAGCGCACTCACGGTTAAACATCTTTACAATTTAAAAAAAATATATAACATGTTCATTTATATTTCTTTTATGTTTATAGTCTGTAGGGGCATGTGTTGTGTTGTGTTTATTCACATTTCCGTGGACTCTGTTGTGGGCGTCTACTTTGGGCACTTTTACACTTCTGGGGGCGTGTCTGCTTGCAGGGCTCGGCCTATGGACACGCCCCCTACTGTCTTACACGGACCGTGTTAGACTTAGGTGTGATTCAGCATGCTCTCATGAATATGCAGAGCATGCTGACATCACTCCGTTTAACTGCAGCCTCTGTGTAAGAGTTATAACTCTTACACAAAGGCTTCGTGAATCCTGGGGTCAGTCAAGTTCTCTAACCATATGACCTACAGATTGTATCAGTTACCTGAATAAGGTTGGGCTATCCCCCAAATGAATTGCAATAAAAACACTAACAGTTCACATATTCAAATACCCATTTTGCTCAATTCGAAAGCATAATGTTTTGATTTTGTGCGTGTCCTGGACGATCAAGATTTCTGTCGTGTTCTGCAAGAGAGAGTAGAACCTAGATATTATAAAAAGAGCATATATTTGGGGAATCGAATGTTTGATTCCCATTCTTTTTTTTTTCCTTACAGTGGCTCTCAGCAAGTCATGTACCCAACTGTTCCTTGTAGTCACCTCTGTAAAATGTCCACCCAACAGACCTATGTCACCAAAATACTGAAAAGAATAAATAAATTATAACTGTCACATGAATAGGAAGCTGCATTTAAAATGTAATTGGTGAGAAAAATTGCCAGCAAAAACCAATTATGTACAATCACATTTCAAAAGAAACACAGACTTGTTCAAACATTTATTGTACAGGTACACCCATTATTCTCAAATTTGGTGGTTAGTAGTCCTTCCCACAAGAGTCAGTAGGCACATTTCTGTATTTTTTCATTATACAGAAATTAAAGATATTAAAATACTCTAAATATGTTGGACACAGTATATTCTGGAAGACCGTTTTTGAATGTTACACAATCAGCTGATTGCTAGTTAAGACAATAAGATTTGTAACAGGGGCGAGGAAATAAAGATTTTTTTCTGTAATCACCTTCATCTTCTAGAAAGGCTGGAAGACAAAACTATCATCAGTTACATCAACAAATTAAGATAATGCATATTCCCTGAGCTCTACAACCAAAAATAAATTTAAGAACAAAGCCACTCAACTATACCTCTGCTATCATTTAGTCTTTTCCAGTCCCTTCTCCTTATTTTATTTAAAGTGCTAAGTAAAAATAACTGGAAAAGGACGAACATGCTCATTTAGAAGAACAAGTATATTTTGTCCAAGCATATACAACACTATTATATTTTCTTTTCATGCATAATAATTTTAACTTTTCTAATATAAAATCAAGGCAATATATACATAATATTAAATATGCATCTAGAAACAATGTTAATGCAATTGTCAGAAAAAATTTTCTATTTGCCAAAAAAGGGAAAATATTCTACCATTGTTATATCTTTCTTTACGAGTAGAGTGGATTCATCTTTCCGTCTATTGTGCGTCTAAAGCAGACTATGTAAACACCATTACAAATATTTAACACAGCTGTTTATATAAAATAGCACTTAAAATGTTAACCATTATGAATGAAATGTATCACTTATGAAGACACATTTTTGAAACTTGAAAAGACATCTCTTGGTAGGAAGAGATTTTTATTTTGTACATGCTAGCAAACAATTTATTTACAATAAGTAGGATCTGTTTCCTTGACAGATGATGTACTCCTGCTAGTATCTCTGTATCAGTGTTACATTTTTCTGCTTGTGAAGTCTGTTGTCCCAAAACTGTAAAACTTGAATTCAGTAAAGGAGTAAGGAGCATAAAGCAAAGAACTGCAAGGGACAGATCAACATTTCATTAACCAAGACACTAACACTGTGATGGCGAGCCTTTTGGGCTTGGCTTGTCAAAAATGTGGAAATGCCTATCCTGAATCTGCTGGTGCCCCCCCCCCCAAAAAAAAGAAAAAACTAATCTTTACATATTCATTTATTTTTTTTAAAAAAATCCAATTATGTGTTGCTATGTATTAAAAAGTAAAATAAAAAAACTCAGTGACTTACAACAGAGAAAACAATATGTGCACTGATAATTGGGCTTAAAACAGTGCACCAAAAAATTACCCTACTTTTAATAGTAATTTTGAATTTAACTTAAAAACAATATGGAACACATTGCATTTGATTAACAGCAATTAATGACTTTTTTGTTGTTGAGTTTTAATAAATAAGTGCAGTGTCACATATGTTTTGTATTTTTGTTTATTCAGTTTCTTTGGTAACTTGGGTGCCGGTGAACACTGGTGCGTCACCCAAAACGTTGTGATGCGTCACCTTTGCCACGCGTGTCATAGGTTCGCCATTACTGCACTAACAAAAGACGAGACTGAGAATATGTGCAGTTAAAACTAGTCAAACTCCTGAAAGTTGTCCTGAAATGTAAATAACATAGTAAAATCAAGATTTTGTACCCCACTGTACATGTAAAACAACCCCCCCCATTATATGAAAATTGGTGCACACCATATATTTTAACCTTCATCCACATAAAACATAAAATGAAGAAACTAATTTTATAGAAACTAGTCAATGGTACCTTGAAAGAATAAATTTGAACTCCTATAGATACAATACACTTTCTGGAGTAAAAACAGGACTTGGCAATTTTAATATCCAATATTTTTTGTAGCAATAATCAACACCATTCTTTCACAAAAATACACAAAGCATATTAAAGACAGCAGAGATTTGTGTGAGAGTGAAGCCCCAAACTGTTGTATACATGTGTGCATTCTTGACAGTAAAAGAGGCTTTTCCAGCTTTGAACATCTGCTCAAACTTCTACCATTGGACACAAACCTTTGACTAATTACAATTGGACGGATCTTTCACAATAGACAATTGCTTAATAATCTGCATTTCCTGCCCTGCATCCACCTCCCCAGTTATCAGTCTGTCTTGAAGTCCTGCACTGTGTTACAATGAACTCTACCCAAAAGCTTGTACATTTAAAACTACCTTCTCAGAGAAACAGTTCCTCCAGAGTCTCATCTGGTAGTGCTGTCACAGACCCAAGTGTGTAACGGATATCTCCCTCTGCTTTTTTTTAATGAAGTAGTATGATTGCTTTTAAGTATTTTAGTCTCTGGCATACATCACCGCCTCTTCTGTACTCCACAGTGCACAGTACACATCAATCCATACAGCTTCTTGCTGTGTGCCACTTTAAAGATAATTGAGAAGTTATTTTCTAACATCCTTTTTTTCAAAAGAACAGTCACATGAATCCCATGTATTTCCACAATACTGAGATGTGGTATTGTCAAAGGAAGGAACACAAGATTTTTTTTTTAATGCAACACATGTTGCACCTTAGCAAAAGTAAAATGCTTTTTGTTGCACTTCAAAATTATTTTTCTTTTGATTTTTCTCTTAAAAAGAAATCACTCTCTACATCTCATTCTCACAAATGTATGCATTAGTACTTGGGTGTGTAGTATAGCAGACATGCTACACAGAGAACTTTTGTTACATGTTAAGGGTGCATCAGTGTTTGACCACTGCTGCGGACTGCCACAAATAAAACTCTGTACTACAACTTTCCCAATATATCCAGAGCACTCTACAAGTAACTCTGTATAGTCAAATGGATTCCTAAAACAGTTTATAAAGTAGAACTACAATCTTTACATTTGAAGGTGGAGACTGGAGTATCCAATGGTGAAAAGGCACCTTAGGAATTGCAGCTAATTTTCTGCCCCTAACAAATCAACATGAATAGGACTTGTTGCAATGAACTATACAGACTTTTCTGGAACTGTACCTTGGCCTTTGAAGGATGGTCTGAAAACTGCTGCACAAATATTTTATATATGCACACATATATAAACAAACACACATTCATAGTTAACTTTTTGCTTTACGGCTGTATTAGTATAAATACTTGGGAAATAGATACAATGTTATTAGAATGATCTATAAACATCTTTGGGATGTCACAAAGACAGGGCTGGTGGTGCAAAATCAAACCTTAAGCAAGTCACTCCACTTCGTTGGTCTAGTCACTAAAATGGGTATATTACATTATGAAGCCATTAAATAATTGGGCTTTTGGGGAGTACTCCTATTAGTGTGCAATATGAATACAAATTTCTTTCATAAGATTAGCAGTAACATGACAAAGCTACAAATAAAACAAACTTACTATGCTGCATTGCACCAGCGACTAAAAAACACGATAAAAAGACAAGACCACCGTAACCAGTACAGGAAAAAGGTGCAAGTGCCATTCAAACAACCAAAATATAAGCAAAGACAAGGTATACACAATTACCAAGAAATCAATGTAGAAAAAAACATACCAGAACAGAACGTAATTTTAAAGAAGTTTTAAAGTACGAGGGTACTTAAAACAGTACTGTCTGTAAAAAAAATTCAGGAAATTAAGAGAAGTTTACAAGGAAAGAATAATAGTGTATTTAAGTATATTCTGCAACACTTGCTGACAAGTGTATGTGTTTCAGAAATGCCTACTCAGGAGTAATAATGTTGGTACCTGCTGTCATACACACTTTCAATGCTAACAAATTGAATGTAAAGCACAGGCTTTGTTTTATGCTAAGTATTGCAGCTAGCTTGGAGAAGAAGTCCTGAAGCAAATACATACTACCTTAGCAGCAATATAAACTAAGTAGTACAATAAGGGCATCCTTACCTAGGATAACCAGAATTCAGAACACACAACCACTAGGTGTAAGTTTTTTTTTTTTTTTTACTGTGGATTACAAAAATTATTTATCGAGACCATACTACAGAAAATACAGTATAGCTACAGACTTCTACACTAGATGCCAGTGATGTTAACAGTCTGCTCAAAATATAATTAATAAATGTGTACTTCAGTATAACTTTATTAATGCGATAATGGTTATTAGTTCAGGTATCAGCCAGACAGAGCAGTCTTCCAATGCAAAAATGTACTCAACATACAAATGTTGCACGGAATTAGTCCACACAAACTACTGAAATTAATATACAAATCTGTCTTAAGCAAATAAGACAGCCATTGGCAGCAAGGCTGCTAATGCAAAATAAGTTCAAATGCTTATTACAAGATAAAAAAATGTAATTTAAGATGGTATGATGATCAGTCTCTTTGTCCTGAGGTATGCATGATACAAATAGTTTTGCACCACATATACTATCCTATTCATGGAAAAACTAATGCGAGGTTTATCACATTTAATAAAGATGTACAGAAATATATTTGACTGTTAAAGCAGTGGGAAAGCACCCTTGCAAAAAGCACTGCCAACACAAAACCTATCCTTGAGTTACCACACTGGCTTAAATGGTTTCACGAAAAAAAAAAAAAGACGACGATGCTTTGAATTAGAGAAACAACAATTTCAAAAAGCAAAAAACAGCCTACAGTATTATCATTCATGAGGTCACAATATTGATAACAAATGGGGAAATTAGATGGTGGTGTCTACCCCCCAAACAATAGTACTTTATATACACAAAAATTGTGAAAATGAAATCTAAGAAACAGGAAAAAAAATCTGAAATTTAATTATGTAGTAATTACGTTTGTTAAATTAACCCCTTTAAATAAGTCTGCAGACAAACTAGAATTACTTTATATGCATCTTTATCCTTAACTTAAGCTTTTATCACAGTCTGGCAGTCACTCCGCTAACAGCAACCAGTACCAGCTAAAGTGTAAGACTTCACCATGGAATGTGGTAAGGTTTGACTGACTAGCAATCTACACTTTCTGTACATGTCACACAAGGAAAAAAACTACAGACATCTTGTGTTACGATTTCTTTAAAACACAAGCAAACCGATGAATTCCTACATAAACTCTGACATGTGCCCGTTATTCGTCAACACTGTGTCATTGATAACATATTTTTTACTACAGTTCATCTGTATGCGTGGATAGTGAGAGACAAATACACGAATGTGTATCCGCATACAATACGGGGCTTGGGACACTTCCGTAGTGTGCAAAGTCCAACAGAACCATTTGTATTGAAACTTAACTAAAGGATAGTGCACGAAACTGTTAACTCGCTGCACAACCTTTACTGCAAGTTCAGCATCATAACGGATAAAGCATACATATCCGTTGTATGCCTACAGACCTTTGCCTTCACATGGGGTAATGTAGTGATTTGCTGCAGTTTACTAAACAAATGTCACCTGCTTTATTAATTGTATACATACCTGTAACCCTGGGGTATAGTGGCAGTTTGATTTCCTCCCACATCCCAAAGACATGCTGTGGGTGGATTGGACACTAAATTAGCCCTAGCTGTGTGAGTGTGCCCCTTCTGTGGAAGACTGGACGCCGGGCTGGCAACTCGACACCGTAAAATTCCACTGCCAGTCATGAGTGGACAGATGATCCGCTGTGGCGACCCCTAACCGGGAAAAGCCGAAATTATTAGAAGAGTACCCGATATCCCATACATGAATATCCCCACTCACCAGCTTAATGTATGACGCGCCCGGGGAAGTGTGGAGTGATTTTAGTGATAGGTTTCAACATCCGAGAATTGCTCATAGCCACTGTCGGATAGGTCTTACTGCAGTACTGACTGTTTTTAGAATGCTCAATTAAGAAGTTTAATACGTTCAACAATTTGATCTGCTCAAATGAATAGGATTAACAGTTGTTACGTGCATGGGCAGTTATACAACTAACAAAACACATACACCTCATACCTTCCCCTAACTGCAATGACCATTAATAGTTTACTTAACATTTTTTAAACTGCGCAGACATGTTTGCACCAGTGTGATGACAAGTATTGCAAGTGTTTTAGATGTGGTATTTAAACGATCGCAACCTCAAAAATCACTAGGATCAAAATGCGTTTATAATTGCAAACTTAAGTAGGGACGTTACTCCACATACAATGTTTTACTAACCCACCTGCAAGTTTAAAGAAAGGAACCCATTAATAATTTTTTAGCTTTTATCTCCAGAGTTAGAGGCAAAGTGAAAAAAATAATACAGACTTTAAATGACTGTACTCTTAAATGAAACCTCACAGTAATTTCCAACAGCAGGAAACCAAAACACCGATAACAACTAATACAGATTGTAACGTAAACAAGTACCAAATAAATGCGTTATTTCAGTGGTACAATGATGCTATATTCGTGCCCCCCCTTTAAGAATACTGAAACTACACTTGACTTTGCCGCTTTCCTCAGCTCCGACGCTGCCACATGTGCTGTCAATATTTTTCACTGCACCCACTTTTCCCCACCTTTATCTACTCAAAACACACTCGCATCACTCTTCTGACAAGCAAAAGTGATCTTCTCTCGCCTGCATATGTAAATTAACAATATACAACCCAACGAAAAATTTGAAAACTATGCGATATGTACAGTGTTGGTACATAAACAAGATTCACTTGAACAACAATTATAGCTTATTTTTGTCGCATTAAATACAGATCCAGAAAGTTTACATAGCAATAACAACACTTCATTGAGGCTTATGCATAACGACGTACACCTCAGTTCTAGCGGTGTCCTCTCTGCCCACGTGTATCGTTGTAAATGCCAACTACGCATTTTATGTCTGCAAGCTGAACAACAAGAAGGTAACATAACATTTAAATCAAAGGCATTAAAGGTGATGATTGCAAGACAAGTTTACAAGATCAAGTTCGTCTTTAGCTCGTACTGTTTCTTTAAACAAACCCATACACTACTTGCTCGATGATGCTCGGCGCCACCGAGCTGAATCCAGCAACAGCAGCACCACCACTTCCATCAAATCGGCCGCTACTATGGCAACAAAATAAGAAGGTGAAAGGCTAGAGTTGTGCTTCTACTGGCCGCGGCGCGAGCGAACTCATAGCGTCACCATTCGAAATAACGAATCATAAGTTTCGCGGCTTTAAGATGGGTGCAACCTACTATGTTTCCGCAGGTAGCCTTTCTCCTCCCTAACAGTGACGTTTTGTCTTTTGATTTGTTCATCTGGTGTCATCTAATGGACTTCAAGACTACGAATGGGTAGCCTGGCAGCCAGTCATCTACCGATGGTGCCGATAGACTGGAAAAGGGTAGGTTGAAGAAATGTGCACCTTAAAACGCAGAGAACAAGCCCAATTTATTATCAGTTTGCAGCAATACAATTTTAAATTAGACTATAATCTTTCATGGTTTATAAAACAAAATGAATCTTATTATGTAATTAGGAGTACTCGTTCAGGTATTTGATTGTAAAAGAAATACTGCTTTATTTGTTGGTATTTCTGCGAGTGGGCACAGGAGCCCTCCTCTTGGAGGCGGGGCCTGCATTTTTTATTTATATTTTCTAATTTCTCTCCTCCTTTAAACTCTGACACGTCTGCAGTGAGTGAGTGGCATTGGCAGACTGTCAATCCCTCACCAAAGCGGCCATCAAACAACATAAAACACACACAGTCAGAGAGCTGGGCTCATAAATTTCAGCTGGCTGATTTTTTTGCACATTGCTTTACAGCATGTAATTAATTTTTTTACAGTTCTCCCCTTTTCCTCTTTCCTAAACAAGCAAAAACTTTTGATGGCTATTGATATTAGCAGTTATAGGGGATTTTTTACATTATTTTTATTATGATTTCTTGGCTTTGCAGGTTTTGCATCCTGCTAACTTCCTAAGGATTTTGGACAAGTTTACAAGACGATTTGGACCGGGGGAAAAGAATTTTAAGAAGACTGCATGTGTAGTAAGAAATTACAAGAAACGTGTCAGTTATTTGTCAAGATTGCGACCACCAAGAGAAAAAAACCAAATCAAGAAGACTACAATTAAGACAGTGAAAGATTCCCAACACTGTAGGGAAATAGGAATAAAACCAATATCAATTTCCATGAATAAAGGCTGATCGCTTATATTCTAAAGAAAAAAAATCGAGAAACCAGGAACTGAAACTGACTACAACACTGGCAGCTTAGAAAAGAAATATTTTCTATCACAATAAATGTGCTTAACTGTGTGATTTGAAAAACAAATCTTTTGTCTTTTACTTTGAGCTGGGAAAATAAACTGCATTGTGTGTTGCGGCGGAGCATGGACGATCCGTCCAGGATGATGCAGACACTTGGCGGTGTAAATCTGGCTGGTCACTCGGTGCAAGGGGGTATGCCTCTTCCTCCTCCCCATGGGCACGAAGGGGCAGACGGGGACGGCAGGAAACAGGACATCGGGGACATCCTTCATCAGATCATGACTATTACTGACCAGAGTCTGGACGAAGCACAAGCAAAGTTGGTGTAGCCTAAAATATTATATATTTAGTTGCTTTGTTGAGCAATGCCATGTGTTTGATTGGAGTTGTTTGCCTTTTAGGAAGAAAGGTGTAAACGACAGCTTTGAAAACACTCCCCCAAGATGCATATTTACTTTTGTTTGCATTTCACTCTCCTTGATTTGTGTTCACTGCAATGATGTCTGATTGTAGGGTGAAGTAATGTGTACGGCTGATCTTATTTTCCATCTTGTCGATCCCAGTAGGAACTCTACCTGGGACTGTTATTATTTATTTTAAGCTGCATGTGCAGTGACATAACTTGCTGCAGAAAGGTTTTTTTTTCAAGTTTAGCCTTTTTAACTGCTGAAATTAATGCCAGTTTTACTTTGTAACTGGTGACTACTGCCGTCAGTGAGAAATCGGAATAAGAGTAATACCGCCAAATAAAAGTAAATGGTCCCCGATTGTGACCACCACTGCTGTCGTGCTTCCAAGGCTCAAAGAGTACAAAAACAAATGGAAAGCATGACTTAATCTTTAATAAGAAGTCAGTGGGACACCATGAAATAAGACAGTAAGAGGTTAAGGAAGATGACATAGAATAGACTACTGTAAAAACTTTGTTTACTGTTACAGGGACAGAGTTATTCACAACTTGCATTACATTAACTCTTGTTAAAATGCAATGTTTTGAGTTGCAATACTTTAAGTACATTAAGACTACTGATATGTTTTGAGTATTGTATTTACTTGCAGATTGCGCTCAGTTAAAAACGTAGCTCTTGTTTTCTGAGACCTTAAACTGAACTAAGTTTAATTCCCCGAGACCGTCATTAGCATAGCTCGGTATGAATTCCAGTTTTCACTTTGTAGTCATGTAAATGTTATATTAACACAATATTAAGCGCCATTTTTTGTTTAAATAGACGGCCAAATGTCATTTAATTGCTGAGCCTTTGTGTTATTTCTTCGTAGGAAGCATGCGTTGAATTGCCACAGAATGAAACCCGCATTATTCAGTGTTTTATGTGAAATAAAGGAAAAAACAGGTAAGGTTTTCAATTTCCTTGATGTGCAGATAAAGCAAAATACATTGTTTACATTGTTACTTTAAAAGCAGCTTTACTCCTGGAGGCTGGGCACCGCCATCTTTGATCTCTGTGTTCTTTCGTGTTCTTGTTATTTATCAAAATTGTAATAAATCCAGAGTAAATTTAGCAATTCATAACACTGTTGTGAAATGAAATGTTGATGAAAATGATCGTATATCATTGTCCATAAAGTAAATCCCCCGGCTGTAATCAGGCTGCTATATCTAACAGCCTGTGCCTCTCCCCTATCCGTATGTCAATTTCTTAAAGGAGCAACGCCGGAATGGCAATTGTCGTGGGCAGATTAGCTGATTATCTTTAGAAGAATAGCTGTATAAAGGCTCCGATGTCACGAAGGCTCAAATGTCACAACTCTGGTACTGCCCAATAAATGTAAACGTGTATAATAATGGAATCCGGCAGTACTCCTACAATACTTGGGAAGCTAAATACAGTTATGAGATAATTAAATACTTGGGCATATACTTTTTTAATAGTGCGCATTGAAACGAGTGGTGTGTTTGTATGCAACTGTTATATTTAACCACTTTATTTCAATGTTACATGCTGGCAAGTGTAACGTGTTTTAGAGTAATATTTTGGAAAAGGGGAGGTGGGCACAACAGGGACATAAGCAGGTGTTTGGTGTTCTATCAAAATTGCATTAAGTAAGTATTCCTGTTTTCCCATGAATGCGTCCTGCCCCGTCTTTCCAACCAGTTTAGGTAGCATCTTCGGTACAAAAGAATCACATTTATTCAGGTTGTTGCAGGAAGTCATATTGAAATCGGCATTCTAATTATAAAGACAGAAATGTGTGTATGGACATCACTGTTATAGTAGTGTGGAAATCGATTGCGTTACATTTTGCTAAAATTGTGCTGTACTTAAATGAACAAGACACACACACAATCCTTCAGAACGTTAAGTTTTGTGGTGATTGAAATAGTCGCATGTTGCACATTGTAGTGTTTAGGGTGAAGACTGCAATCCAGTTCTATTGCACCACATTGTAGACTTTATAACAGGGTAGCTAGCGTAATTATTTAAGTATACCCAAGACATTTCATAATTAATTTCACTAATAATGTAGCAAGAGGAGTATCAGGAAATGAAACTGTAATACGGGTATATTGTAGTGTAGCTTTTTATATGCAGATTGCTGGGTAACCGTAGAAATATCAGTGTTAGTTATTTAATTCAGCTTTGAGAAAATGTGTAATAGTTACTACCTGCTCACAGAATATTCAAACCCAAGAAAGAAAGTAGTATATTAAGGCAACTTGTTATTGACATACAGTGAATGCAAGGAGTATATCAGAGTGTTAAGTTGGGGCACTGGTGATTTAATACACCTTTTAAGATGAGATGCGTTGTTAGCCACATGACAAAATGACCAGGTGCCGCCAGTCAAACTTGAATTTTGCTGTTGTTGACTTTATGGTGTTTAGATGTGCTATGTATTGTTTTAAAATATGCTCAGGTTAGGTAATCCGTTTTGTTATTATAATCACATATGACCCTTGCTATCTGTATTTGTGGTTATCTGACTTCTGTTTCTTTGCAAAATGTTTGTGTTTGCCAAGCCTACTAAAAAGTGGCAGCAATGTATATGCTTTTCGTCTGGCTCTTTTCACCATGCTCTGTGTCTGGAAATGACTGCTTCTTTGAAAAGACGTGGAAGGGACCTTATCTTTTTAAAGTAAAGAAAAATGTAAGACAATGCATTTTATCAGTAACTTGTAATCTTCATGGCAGGAACATGTATTCCAAAAGTAAAGATGCTTGCCATTGTTAAATGTCATTGAACTCAGAACAGCAAATAAAAAATGAAATAAAAAATGTTTTTTTCCTGTTGAAAAGTATTCTAGATAGGCTTGAGTCTGATTAGGACATGTGTGTGCGTGTGTCTATGTCTGTCTGTGTATTATACTTGTATACAATTTTGAAAGCATATACACTGCAAAGCAAAGCTAATGGTACTTACGTGCATTATTTGAAAATCAGTTTGTAAATGCTATTATTGCAGGAAAATTTTATACATATTCAAGGAGGACTTCTTGCAGATGTCTTTTATGTCATGAATTTGTACCATGTCTCCAGTTAATATAATCAGAACTGTCATACTATTTAGTTGACTTGTTACATAAATAAACTAAATTAACTACGTGTTAAGCTACAATAACTTGAAAATGTTAAGGTAATATCTGACCTAGGTATGCCTTTCTTTCCTTGTTTTTTATATGTTGAAAATAGTGATAGGTGTGCTGTATAAAGAGTAGCTTATACAGAGGTAACACTTGCACAACAAAAACAATTATGAATAAGAAAAAGGGAAACGATCATAGTAGCATGAACAGCACTTTGAAAATGAGTGTGTAATGTAAGTGCTGGTTTGCAACAACTTTTCACAGTAGATTAAGAAAGCAAGCGATGTACGTGTTATTAAAATTAATAATCAGTATAATTTATAAACAGGAAATGATGTATCTAATGTCAGACGTACATTTCTAGAGGTCATTAAAATAAATAATTTGTCTGAAGTCATTTTGGTAAACACATGCAGCAGTTTCTTGTACTTCATTTAAGACAGTTTTTATGCACTATGTATATTGATATTGACTATCATTTTTTTCTTTTTATTTCATTGATTGATACACAGAGTAGTGAGTTGATCTCAATAAATCCATTTCAGTCATTTCCCAGAAGATATGAAAAATAGAAAAGTTTGGCTGCAATAGGTTAAATTTAATGCAGTAGTTAAAGCAATATCTAGTCTGTGCAAACATAGGGCAGTTGAATGTTGTGTGATGCACTGATTATATAAAGTGATTATACTGCTAATTTGTAAATATTTTAAAACAGCAGAGGCTATATTTATAGTTTATGCAGAAGAGATGATCTCCACTGAGGAAAATTGGGTATAGTGCTTACTAGCTGTTATACCTGATGAGGGAAGGATGCCTTTATTTTGAAGGGAAACATTATTATTACTTCAGGGGCATCAGGGAGCTACTTCATTGGACCTTACAGGACAAGTGAAAAATAAAGTACAAGCTGATCTGTATTTAGGACTGAGAAGACAATTGGGCCATTTTACATTACAAGCTACTATGCTGCTATGAACAGATGGTATAACTGCTGCACATTACTAATACTTTTAGGGGGAGCACCAATTCACACAGCAGCTGCAATAATGTACCTAATAAATAGCTAATGTTTTGTTGTGTGTGTGTGTGGGTTTTTTTGTATCTTAAGAATGCAATTCAGATTATAAATGGTTATGACTTAGCTTGCTTCTTTCCTTTGGCAGGAAATAATGAAATGCTTGACAATAATTAGTCAAGGTGATTATTACTTCTATGTTCTTGTATATTCTAAAAGGTAGTCACATAGAGTGTGTTTGTGTAAAATATACATTTTTGCACTGGCAGATATCTTTTATAAATTGATTTAGAAATGTAATTTTTACCATAGCGATGTAGTAGAGCAGTGTAGTAATATTTTCTGGCTATAGGTATGGAGAACTATATCATTTTACTATTCATATTGGGGGAAATGCTTTTTTTATACCATGTAGAAAAAATCTCTAATGTAAAACAACTTTTTTATAATATAGTGGTGTCTGGCTGTTTGCATAATTATATGTACTATGTGATGACCTTTGTATGTGTGTATAGACTGCACAGATATTTTGAAATATGTGCAATGGATATTTATTGTTCTGACTTGTGCATTATGGGGTTTATTACCCAAGTATATTGGTGTAATGAGTTATTTATAAATATTATTGATACAGTGCATGCAATGATATAACCATATGACTGCAGTTAGACTGTTGCACATTCACTGCATGTGGTGTCTATCCTTTGTATTAAAAAGTATTTGATGTTTCATGCAGCATAATCCCCAGCCTCCCTAGTACTTTCTATGGGTATCTTCTTATACTTGTTTTTTTTTTTTTTTCACTACCTCTTTGGAAAAGTATTTCACCTTACTGTAAACAAACTCTTATTTGCTTCGTTTACCAGACATCTTGTTCCAGGCACTATGTGAACCTTGCTTTGCTCTGTTAGATGGTTTGATGATGATTTTTTTTTTTTTGGTAGTACATAATTAGAATCAGAGATGTTTGGTACCATTGTAAGGTATGCTGAAGCTTACTGGGTTTCCTTTACATCTCACTGGTTCAGTGTGCCCCACAACTGCTTTTCACCAGTATCAAAAGGGTCTCAGTCAGGTTCTCTTCTGCCCAAGGACTGAGAAAGTGAAAAAGAAGGAAGAAGATGGCAGATTGATCCTTCTTTTCTTTCCCTGTGTATCCTTACCTGGAGTTAGGCCATTGGAAGAGGTGTGGCAAGCTGCCTTTAACCACTGTTTGTGTTTAGTGACATGGGGTTAAAATAGCTTGATTTTTTGTACAGTGGTGCTCTTGTTTGATTTTGTGATCAAAATGTGTATCTGGCTATTTGCATGTATTTGTCTGCCTTATTTGATTTTTTTTGTATTGTTTTAATATAATGCGTGCAGTGCATACACATGTAATGTATATGTATTTAGTTTTTTAAACCAAAGAATTATGTGCAGTTATACTGAGATACCCTCTATACGGAGTAGTGCAACTTAAAATGTCAACAAGAACTCTTAGTAAGACAAGTTATAAAAGTATGTACCAGTTATTTTGGACACACACGTGCTCTATAAGATGCTTCAAAGAGTCAACCAGTAAAATGGAGTGAAGAAAGAAGATTTCATATATTTAACAAAACAGACATGTTCAACTTTGTAGTGTTATTAACAGTAACATTGTGAACTGAAAAGAAGCTCCTTAATTTTGCATTGCTTTTATATCCTGCATATTAAAAGGCAAAACCAGCTAGCAGCATGAATTCAGCCAACTAACAGATATGAAGTGTTTTTGGATATATTTTGTATAGTTTCATCATACTTACAGAAGCATGTATACATGCATGTACTTACGTGCTGTAAAACATGTCTGTAAATTTTAATGCATGTATATGCACATGTATGTTTACATGTATAAAGTCCCTTTTTAGCCCCAGTGTCTCCCCATGATCATCAGTCTGTCTCCCCATGATCATCAGTCTGTTTTCTTTTTTTATTGTTGTGGTTTGACGTGTGTTTAATCTGCAGAGAATCTTTTGTTTTCATATTTTATTCCATTACCATAAGTCTTATTCTACTCTTTTCCTGAATGCTTATTTTTTCATACCTATAGTCTTCCTTTTGTACTTTGTATTATTTTCATTGCACTGTTATATCAGACAGACTTGTTGCTTATCAATTTATTCAGTATATTTAGACTCAAGCATGGCATCTAATTTTAAGAAGCTTGATAAGCTGTTGCAGTAAGGCAGTGTCTTTGTACGTATGTCTTTATCATAATATACAGAAATCGGGTAAACACTGGAATGTAATGTGTAAAGGTTAATACTTATGGAGCTGTCAGAAATTTTACTTTCAAATGCAGTAAGCCATGATTTTCAGAATCGTTTGCTAAAGAGTCATATTGCTAACTGTTCCACTGAAAATAATGTACTACGCTATTCTAATCTTGTTTTAAAGTACTAAAGGATGCCTTTGAAATAAAACAGAAGCCCTGTTTTGGTTTATGACTACAATGCATACAGACTGTTTCAGGAAATGATATGTACTGTTTGCTATATGCTTATTTTTTATTGGATTGCTGAAGAAAGAAAAACTGACAGCTGACACCTAAACCAAGACAGACTACTACCATAAACCACAAACCTTAAATGACATTCATTTACTGCTAATGTCTAATCGCATACATGATGGTTTGCCAGATTTGTGGCCTTTGAGAGGCTTGTAAGCAGACCTGGCTTGGGAAGATCATAAAACTTAATGAACTTCTAGACTGCAGGAGGTGTCCGCAGGGGAAGAGATAGGCCTGGCTGTGTTGGCTATAGTACTGTGTCTGAAAAAGAATGCGAACAATGATCGCTAACCTGTTTTGCTCTTTGAGACGTGTGATTTTATTTTCCACTTTTATTTAGGTTTTTTATGCTCATTGCAAGACTGTAGTTTAAACAAAAGCTCTCAATAAACTGAAATTAAATCTTCCCTTTATAAAACAAGTCCCCATTTATTTGTAATGGTGTGAAGGGGAAATAAGTGTAACCAATGAACTTGTGGTATTGGGAGATAACCTGCAGTGTTTGGTATGTTTAACTTATTTAAAAAAAATGTGGGACAATTCTACAGCATTAGAGAATTAAACTGGAATATTTTGTATGCTATTTCATTAGCACTGGCAATTGCTATAGGAGAAAGCAGGGCTGGGGTGCAAAAGTCCTGTATAGTGACTTGAATGGGTTTCTGGGAGATGCTAAATGCTACAAACATCCATTTATTAATGTTATTTTTTTTGTGTCCTATATGGAATATTAACCCTTGAGATACTAGCCTCTCTAAAATAATGATAGTACTACTACTACTACAAACAATAATTAAACAATGGTAATAATAATGCAATTACAGTTAATGACTGGATTCTTTTTGTTAGCGATTTGCAATCATACATTCAAAATAAGCACATTTTCTTCTGCTAGTATATCCAAATTTGAAACTACGGTTGCAGAGCTGTTGCATTTTTTTCACTATGGGTTTTATTCCACAGTAGAACCATACTGTTTATGCATATTACAGATATCTTTTTGAAAAACTGTACTTATTAAATGAGTTGCATCACATTTTTTACATTTTTGGTTTTTGTAAATAAGATATTGACTGAAATTATTTACTTCTCCCTTATTCTAGCTATCTGCACAATAATCCATTTTCTTTTTCTAGACGGGTAGTACAGATTTAAGTTTTGTTTTGATTTGAAGAACATATGCATATTTAAGTGAAGTAAGAATAAATTATGCAGTCACCTTCTTGGCTTTCCTGGTTCATTTTCTTTTAAATTGTCAGAGTTGAGGTCATGTGATGGTATAAACTGCAGTCATCCTGAAGGATATTTGCCATATAGATTTAATATATATGTCAACTTAGATGGCAAAGCTTTTAGTAAAGTCGTTAAAGGGAGGTGCATACTAAATCAGTAATGGCAAACTGTTCAACTTTTTAAATGTGCTTACTTACAGTATACATAAACATTTATGCAATTTGTTGTCTGGTTCTGAAGATGATGCTACCTAGAAATGTAACTGGCTGACACATTAATTTTTAACTGTGATTGGATAAATCTGATAGTAGATATTGCTTTGTGGTTAAATAGTGTTTCCAGTGCCGGTCACCTTTTTGGTCAGTTCTTATTAACACTAACGTAAAATCCCAAAAGGTTACTTCTTAGCTTGACTGTGACATCATTAATGTATGTGTTAGATGTTTGGGGGTTGTTTCTGGGAGTTTAGATTAATAAAGAGAATTATTTAGATTTTTACTTTATAGGACATTTTAAGCTTCTTCGTAGATGGTATCTGGGGAGTTTTTTTTTTTTTTACTTCTTTAAACTTTCAAATTAAAGGGGTGTTTCTTCTGTGTGTTGTTGAGAATTCTGATGTTATTTATTCTGTTTTGTTTCACATATTTATAGTATGAGAAGAATACAGTGCTTATTTATTTTTTAAGCAGTGACTTAAATGCATTCACCTTATCCGTGAGATCAGCATGATTCAGAAAATCTGCCAGTAACGTACTGTGTCAGGATTTGACCTCATGTCACATATGCTTTGTTGCAGTAGGCCATTCATGTTCTTAACTATGAATCTAGTAAATAATTCACATCAATAGTTAATATAAATTATTAAAGTTTCTGTCAGCTCTTGCTGTTGCAGCTTTTATAAAGTTTGAGTGGTTTATCAAGCAGCCTGATGGATTGCATTTTTAAGCTGAATGTTATTGCTCTTCTACTATATTAAGTCTGACGTACAGTGCTGTCGTGATGATATAAATAAAACAGACTCCGATAAAAATGTACACAACATTAAATCCTGAGAAGCAATTTAAAGTATATTTTAATACCCAATAGCTTTTCTTTGTAAGTAAAATGTCAATAAGAAAATAAAGTCAGGTTATAGTAATATTAAGGAGTTAATGGTTCAGATACAAAGCCTGATGACATGGGTAAGCTTGATACATTAAAGGTGAGATGCAGCTTGTATGAGAGAACAGATTTGTGTTGCACTGTAATCACATAGAACCAATGCTCGATGTAGTTCAGTTTTGTTTTACAGGGCAGTACTCAGTAGTATGTGTGATCAATGTGGGATTTGCTGATGTCTTACTAAAGGCAAATAGTGATAGAAAAAGGGTAGTAATCTATAAAACAGTAAGCTAATCTGTGTGAAGTATACATTTATTCCTATATCAGTTTTGCTTAAATCCTTCCTTTTTTTCCCTCCACCCTCCTGGCAGCTATAAACCTGTGTTATGACAGCTGTCCCATAATGACATATGTCCTACAGCTTATGAGAAAGGGTGGCTCTCTTATGGGAGAGCAAGAGATATAACTAGTAAACAGTGAGATAAAGACAGGATTAATATACCTAAAAATGTTGGCATTATTGTAAGTATTTGTCCGAAATGAAATAGTTATTTTCTAGACTAATCATCTTATGTTATTCAGTAATTAATTTTACAATACTTATTTAATTTTCTGTTGTATTGAAAAATATTATAACATACATTCTGTTTTAGTAAGGAATTAAACAGAAGCGACTGCTTCAGTAAGTACTGAACCCAGTTATACTGAACACTTCTGAACAGGGAGTCATTGAATGAAATCTAATTGTTCATTGTATAATGTGAAATATTTAAAATATGTATGTTGTGTCTGCCTCTGTATTGTATACCTGATGAAGTAATTGTAATTATCTGCACAAACAGTTTTAGGTATTTTATAACCACAATGATCACCCATTCCCAAAGGGTAAATGCTCA
>NC_056750.1:490874608-490934608 GCF_019279795.1 Protopterus annectens | reverse complement strand
CATTTAGATACTTAAAAATAAGTTTTGCAAATCTAGGAGAAATCAGAAATATGGCCATTTTATTTCACTGATACAAAGTCAGCATTGCCACCCCCCTTCCATTCCTGCTAGTCTGCTAAACCCCAGCTTTCAGCTGTGAAACCATGTTACTTTAGTACTACAGAGCTTGTTCTGATTGAAGCTGGAATCCAGTCACTCAGTCCCACTGTTTTCTACAAGGTTTAATACATTTTTTTATTGTCATTAAGTTCTAGCATTTGTAAAGAGTGTACCTATCGCACAGCGTTTTAATCCCTGAATTACTCTACAGCAATCTGATTTTTTTTCAGTACAGATGCATTGCTGTGGAGTTTTTATTACATGGGACACATTATGGTGGAAGAGTCTGGGGATTTGTCTTGTCCGTCCACCTTTGTATGATAATCAGATATTGATGAGCTGTGATTTATTGCTACTGTGCTTGATACTCCAGGCATAATAAGCATAGCATGTAAATATGTTTTAATAGATTTAGTATGCCTGCATATTTATATAAGTGTGCGTGTATATGCAATATACACGTTTGTGTATTTGTATGTGTGTGTTTATATATATATATATATATATATATATATATATATATATATATATATACATATACACATATATATGTATATAATTTCTCATCTATTTTTTGTGAGTTTCTTCCGATAAGGGAATATCATCTGGATGATCATGGCTAATTTTGTTGAGATGCATCTGTCACTAATGTAGTTCGAAGATATCTAAAAACAAACCTTAAAGCTTGATGTACAGAGGAAATAACACTGATTCCTCATTACATTACACAAAGTGCCCGGTAGGCCTTTTTTTCTTTTTACTAAGCTTTGTACTCATCTGTTTTAAGTGCTCAGAGTTTGTAAAATCATCACAGATTTGGATGAGGATTTGTGCTGTCAGTATTTGATGTCCTAATGTTGATCTTCCTATGATAGAATAATGTTGTAGTCTAGTAGTTATTAATGTAAAGAGGGTCAGAAGCAGAGACTGGTACAAAACGAGTGCTCTCACGGTAATGATGCTGCTATTTATAGATCTCCCATTTCATTAGTTGCGGAGTTTCAGGGAAGAGATTTTCTCTAGGGGAAATGAATACTTGAAGTTCATTTTCTTCGTGATGCACATTAAGGCAGAAACGTGAACAACCTTCAGTATAGGATATTTATCTAGGACACATGACTGAGTTTTTTTTTTCAAAAGATCTTGTTTTTTTTAAATGGGCAGGATCATTGTATTTAAGGCAGTTGCCTACTTTTTAATAAAACTACATTAATGGTTTCATATAAATATATGTATGTATACATACATGTTTCTATGTTTGTGTTTAACAATGTGCTTAGGTATGTATTTATATTTCACTATATAAAAATATATTAAGCTGTAGTCCCTCAAATTGTATGAGTCTGGATGCATTTTTACAGAGATGCATAAATAAATAAATGCCATAGCACAGAGTTCAGTGTACAGCTTAAATGTGCTGTGTTTAAACAGTAAGTTTTTAATGATTTTTACTGTTTGCATTTTCTTCATCTTTTCAATATATATTTTTCTTTCTTGGTTTCCACTTCACTGAAACTGGCTATGTGATGTTTTCTGGGAAGGTATTTATGGCATTTTCACCGCCATATTTGCATTCCTGAAATTAAGTCCCCATGCCATTGTTCAGCCTGCCTTTCATACATTAGAATGATGAATTGAAAGCAGAAATGGGAAAAACACTGCGATGCAATGAAATTTTAATCAGCGTCTTCTGCTGCTTTAATAAGGCAAATAATTCTTATTGGCCGCTGCGTTAAGGTTTCTAATATTTAATTCATAACAAACCTTGCATTATTCTACAGCAGCAGTGACAGCACCACTTTGGTGCCTGCCAACAGGCAACCATAAAAACTTAAAAGCAGATGTAAAGGCCTAAAATACAGGGAATAATTAGATCTAAGCCAGTTGGGGACGAATTGACAGTATTGCCATATGCTGTTTGATGGTCACATTCATGTTGTTTGGCTTTGCTCAAATTTATATTAAATTAAACACATTAGAGTAACTACTTCTCTTAGGACTAGCCCTGCTTTCCTAGTATTCAGTGTCTTGATAAGCTTTCAAACTCACAATCAGTCTTCTACAATTTCTGTGCAGAACTTTAAAGCTAATTTGCATTTGTAAGAAAAAAAAAAACTATATGTAGTAGTAGTAGTTCATTGGAGGGGAGAGATTAAGAAAAATGTTCTGTTTTTATGCATTCAGGTGGAAACAGTCTCCATCAATTTGTGAAATACATATTTACTTATCTCATTTATTGTTTGTTGACATATGTGAGCTGAGCCACATATTCCCTGTTTAGCCTTGATGTTGCTTGACATCAATAAGTTTATAGTTTAAGATACCTAGAACTACTAAGTGCACATGAAATGTAAATTTACTTAAAGTGAGTTCACATGTGTAAATAACTTTTAAAAGCATTTTACTTAATCAAAAGATTCAGAATTGTTTATATTAGGCATAAGTAGTACTGATACAGGCTAAATACATTTAGTAATTATATATTCATAATTATGTTATGCCTTACCACTTGCTGTACAGAAAATATTTCCCTGTGAACATGTCATAATTTCTTACAACACGGCTATTGTTACCCTTAAGTAGCAGTAGCTGTTTTTTTTTTTTTGAGAGGGGGTTGATTACATGCATGATCGCTTAAAATGGGGTGCTTTAAATAGAATATTAGTTAAAACTGATTTTTTTCTATTTCAAATTGGTGGGGGAATTCAGTCACCCACTACTTTCTCTGTCTGAGTATACATATTTCATCAAGCAGAACAATGGTTTAGTAATTAGGGTTTTCAGTAACAGCACACACAAGGGGTGGCCACGGTGGTGCAGTGGTTAGCATTGTCACCTCACAGGAAGAGGTTCTCCGGTTCGATCCTCGGCTGGGGTGCCTTCTGTTGTGGAGTCTGCATGTCTTCCCTGTGGTCGTGTGGGTTTCCTCCGGGTGATCCGGTTTCCTCCCACATCCCAAAGACATGCTGTAGGTGGATTGGACACTCCAAATTGGCCCTAGGTGTGAGTGTGTGCCTTCTGTGGAAGGTTGGGCGCCGGGCTGGCAACTCGACACTGTAAAACTCCACTGCCAATCATGAGCGGACAAGTGATCCGCTGTGGCGACCCCTAACTGGGAAAAGCCGAAAGAAGAAGAAGAAGTAGTAACAGCGCACACGATCTGTTGTTCTGTAGTTACTCAACATTTCTCACTAACAATCTTGTTATATAAAAAGTGGCTAATTTTCTATGAAATCTACAATCCAACATTCAAATCTGAGTGACTGAAAGGGCTGCTACTGTTCTAAACTTTTTTTTTTTCTGAAATAAAGCTACTTACATGCTTACTCGTTCAAATCTGCTAATCTGAAAGGTTCTGCTGGGAATGACCCAACCTTAGAGCTGGCTGAGGGAGAAAGGATCCTTATGTCTACAGACAGAGTCAGAATATATTTTAGAGATGGCCTGAGTAATAAGGCTCACACATATTTGACTAGATTTGTTTACAAAGGCAGTGTGTCATAAAGTAGTTATCTTATAGTAAGTATTAATTTATGACATTGCATGTACACAGAGAATATTTATTTATTTTATTTATTTATTTATTTAAATTTGTTGACCAGGAGTGTCCGACTGGACGTAGGTCCATTTTCAGCGGAGGCCCGGGGAGAAAAGCTCCACAGTTAAAATAAACAGACCGTATTTACATTGGATTACATAGTGATTAACAATTTACATAGCAATTACTTACAACATATTTACAGCTGAAGAACATAGTACATCAGTAGACAACTAGAATCTTTATCTGTGAAGTGCATACCAGACATTAACAAATGTTACAAGAAGAAGTAGTTCGTGCTGTATAATAAGTACTGGCTTATGAGCATCTGAGCTTGCTATAATCAAGGTAGTTAGTGGAGTGGAAAGAAAGGTAGTGGTTGGATGGGGTGGATTATATTAGAGTGGGAGTTGCAAGGGCATAGCCAGCATGTTTTTAGTTGCGCTTTTAGTAAAGTTTTGAAGTGGGTGCATGATGGTATGGAGGTAATTGTGGGTGGGAGTGAGTTCCATAATTTGGCTATGGCGCAAGAGAATAGTGCTTCACCAGCAGAGTTATTGGCTTTAGTGATCTGCAAGTGATTTTTTTTGCTGGATCTTAGTGGTCTGGTATAGGGTTGGAGTAGATTCTGGAGGGATGGGACATTTAGTGGATGGTTTACTAGTTTGTGGGCGAGTAAGAGTTGATACCACTGAAGGAGGTGAGGGAGTTCAAGCCAGCCCAGTTTAGCAAGTGAGAGACAGTGGTGACTACGGTAGGATGCCCCTGTGGCGAATTTGGCAATTTCGTTGTAGCAGGTCTCTAGCTTGTTTAGATCACATTGCCTTAGGTTGGTATATATTGGAGAGGCATAAAGTAGGGTGGAGATAAGGTGGGAATTTGCTATTGAAATCTTTGCTACTTTGGTGAGAAATTGCTTATTTCTGTATAACGCTCCTAGTTTTTTGTGGACTTAATATATATTAATAGCAGTTCAATAATATAGACTGTAGGGTTACAAGTTAATTAGGGTTAAGCAAGTTTGGTTATAATGGTCTGAGGAAACATTGTAGGGGCTATAATTCTGACACTGACATATTTCCACGAAAAAAGCAGCAGGTGAGGAAGTGTTTGCAAAATTCAATGTAGTGTCATCTTATGGAGAAGATAATACCCCAGGTCATACTTGCAGATAGTATTAGATGAAAATATAAATTGGTGAGTGCTGGTACTGCTGTGGTGATGAGCAAAGTAGTACCGTGGCTGGTAAAACTGGTCCAAGATGTGTGTTGACCCAGGTGGCTAGGAAGGCACGCAGGAAATGATTAATAAATCCTGGATGAAGGCATCCCAGTGTGAAAGGGCTGCATATCGGAATATCTTGAAAACAGGGTATCTAAGAGTAACCTCATCTCTGTTAGTGGATGGCTAAGTGCTAGAGGAAACAGATATTAAAGCAGATTTCCTCACAAGGGTATAACCAGAGTTTTGGTTAAGAAATGTTTCCAGGTGTTTTAAAGACCTATTTTTCCATGATGACCTAGGTTTAGTTTTGAGATTTTTTCCAGAGTTTGCTTGCATAATCTGTGAAAAGCAGTCACCAGATTTGTCTTTTGCCATGGCAATGAATATTCCATGAGCCCCTTTGTTCTGAAACACTGTGTTGAAATACAGGATGCTAGTTACAAGAGACCAAGAAGAGTAGTTATCTGAATGCACTAGCCTTTGGGACATTCTGGTATGGAAATACTGTGATGTGTGGCTTGAATTCAAGCCAATTAAGCTCTTTAAGTGAAATGCAGGGAGCAGGGTGGATGGGTGGTCTGTTGTAAACCTGACTATTCTACTATAACATTTTTGAGTTTGGCATTTAAAGCTAGCTATGCCTCAATAACATTTCTGAGTTTGCCACTCATCATGAAACCATATTCTAAACTTATAGTACAAGGTATTTAAGATTTTTTAAGTATCACAAGTCGGGCTGCTATGTATTCCTTGTGTGTGTGTGTGTGTGTGTGTATGCATGTATTTATATATGTATTTGTGTGTGTGTGTAGATATATATGCATAAAATCTATATTCCATTCATTGCTTCACCTGATCATAATGTGGACCGCAAGTACTAATGGAATGTTTAGTCAAAATCTCAGAATTTCAACAAATGCCAGTTAAGTGTTGTCTGAGACTGTGGTATAGCTGGGACTGGGTTTTAACCCTTTCCCCAGTGTAGTGAGCCATGAAAAACTAGGCATGGAATACAGAAAAAATAATTTTCTGAGCACATGCACACAAAAATTAATCTAGCCAAAACTTACCTTCTGCCCTCACTACTGTATGGAGAACCAATTTACAATCATCCATAAACAAACTTGAAAGCTGCTAGAACAAAATTGCCAAGTTTGCTACTAATTCATCCTCCTTTACCCACCACTGCAAAGCTCTGCATGCCCTCAGCTGGCTGGAACTCCTCCACCTCTCCTGGATTCAACTTTATAACGGTGCATAAAATCATACCCAAACAATTAGCCTGCCCAGCTCTTATCCCTTTAATCATGTATTTTCCAAAAAGAACTCTTATTAGAAGACAAACAACTTTTCCCCATAAATAAATCAAATAAATCCCCTAGACAAAGCCTATACTCGTACTCAGTAGCAAAAAAATGGAACTCCATACCTCTAACCACCAGAACTATTTCTAACCTACCTATCATTAAATGCTCCCTAAAAGAATACCTTGTAAAGTCTTGGACCTGCTCCTGTGTCAATCCTGGTTGAACTTTATTAATATACTTCACTAACCCCTTCCAACCTAGATCACACTCTCAATCCTCTCCAGCCTCCTACTCCACTCCTTTTGTTTTCCCCACTACCTTACCTTATCCACTTCATCTCTGAAGACCTTTCCTCTACCTCTTTCATCCCTTCTCACCCAAGCTACCTGAAGACACCCTACCCTGCACTCTTCTTATAATCTCCTCTTTTCTATCCTTCTTCCTTCTGTAACCATAATATGAACACCTGTCTAATACCAAGACATCACTCAGCGGATCCTGGAAACTTTCGCCCCATAAGCCTGACTAGCTTGGTCTGCAAAGCTATGGAAAGGATCATCATGGACCTCATAAATAAAGATATTGGGGACCTACAAACACTGGATCCTACCCAGTTCGGCTTTGTTAAGGGCAGATCCTGCCTCTTAAACCTGGTTGATTTCTTTGAAACAGTCACCAAGGCCATTGACGAGGGGAAGGTGGTCCACACAGCCTACCTGGACCTCGCAAAAGCCTTCGATACAATACCCCACTCGGGCATTATAGATAAGCTCACCAGCTTAAATATAAACCCCTATGTCACTAGATGGATTGCAAACTGGCTCAAGGACATAACCCACATGGTTAGAATTGCTGGAGCCATGTCAGACTCCAAACCAGTTACAAGTGGTGTCCCACAAGGCTCAGTCCTGGGACCTCTCTTGTTCGGTATATATTCCTTGGAGGTACAGGCCAACACGGAAGGACTGTGGCTGACCAAGTTCACAGATGACTGCAAACTGGGCGCCATAATCGACTCTCCAGCAGACACAAGCATCCTCCAAAAGGGCCTCATAAAAACAGACAACTGGTGCCAGAGCCATGGCCTCAAGCTAAATGCCAAAAAGTGTATAGTCATCCCCTTTGGCAAAAACAAAGTGCCCACAAATTACCACATAGGTGGAAATCCATTAAGTACAGAAGAAGTAATTAGGGACCTGGGGACCCAAGTTGATAGCAATCTCTCATTTGACAACCACGTGGCCAAAGTGGTTAGAAAAACATTTTATATAGCCCACCTAATCATGAAGGGATTCACATCTAGATCAGAGGAGGTCATCGTGCCTCTTTACTCATCCCTCATCAGGCCCATAATTGAGTACAATGCCCCTTTTGGGATGTACCTTACCAGACACCTGCAGCAACTGGAAAGACCCCAAAAGTACCTAACCAAGAGGATCAAAGGGCTCAAACAGATGCCATATGCTGCCCGGTTAAAGAAACTCCAGCTCTACTCAGTGGCATACCGCCTGTTCAGAGGCGATCTGTGCCTGACGTATAAAGCCATGTCCAACCCGGAATTAATGGACATGCTGCACCTCAGAAAATCCAAATCCCATCGAGCTACGCTCGAGAGACTTGAACCTCAGCACTGAAATAAATAGGACATGCTGGAGGGACAGATTCATAACCCAGAGGCTCCCTTCACTGTGGAATAAAATCCCAGTCCAGGTTAGGCAGAGTCCCTCATTGACTCTCTTCAAGAGGAATCTTGATGAGTGGATGGGAGATCGTAGGTTTACCCCGGGTATCACTTCTGTGTCACTGTTAGATAGAGGCACAGTATACTAACCTCGAAAAAGGGCATAGCAAAATAAATTTAAAATGGGTGGCGAAAGCCAAACACATTCTGGCTAGGCTTATAAATGCCCTAGGGCAGATAGCCTAGTATGAACCTATGAACCTAAGTCTAACTGACTGTCTTTAATCATGTAATCTCTGCTATCTCTGTAAATATCTTATTAGAAATGTCTCGGGCCTCATTTACTACATACAAATCTATGTAGCAAATAATATGACTACTGAATTTTTCCTTGCATATTCTCCTACTCGTGTTATTGTTTTTCATTGCACTCTACTATGAAACATATGTTCTATGTTTTTCTCATTACAAAATGTTTTCACTCAAGTTTTGTAGTGTAACATGATACTTAGTGATTTAGTATTTCGTATTTGCTGTTTTATAATGTAACACGGTACTGTGTGATTGAAAATATCTATACTTGATTTTTGAAATATTGTAATTGTGGAGGTTTTCTCCCCGGGCCTCCACTGAAAATGGGTATGTTTTGGTCCAATTGGACCTTTCCGGTAAACAAATGTCAAATAAATAATAGTGTGATCTCAGACTTTGTATATATAATTAGCAGGGGATATGGAGGTTGTTGGGGGAGGATGCTGCATAAACACTGAAAGCTTTTTTGTGTGCTTTTCAATATTTTGGCGTCAGTCTTGTTGAGGTTAATCATATGTTTAATCAATGCAATGATAGAAATTCATAAAATATGGCACTGCGTTGACTACACTTATCAGTGGGATTCACCATGCGCACACACAAAACATTGGAAAACACATCCCAGAGGCTTACCTACTATACTGTGATTTTTCCAGCACAAAAATGGTACACTACCTTGATAAAGGTACATAAACTAAATGTATATCTATGTATGTATGTGTGTGTGTGTGTGTGTATGTATATGTATATATATGTGTGTATATATATATATATATATATATATATATATATATATATTATGTAGATGTGTCTGTGTGTATGTATATGATACAATGTCGAGCTCCACTTGTCTGATGCTCAGATGAGTGAAAGTATGTTTTCAAGAGTTCAAATTAGCGAACAGAAAAATGCTAGTGTGCATTCGCTGTTGTGAATTTGGCATTTTGAGAGGGGATCAGAACATGTATCCTTTTCTTCTCTGTAGTGCAATCTCAGAGTTAGTATATAAAATCAGCAGGGGGTGTGGGGTGTGCATAACAGTCGTCAGAGACATCCAGAAGTGACCGGTATTTCACACAAAGTTGACATTCCTTTGTTGACTTTTTGTCTACCAGGTTTGCTGTTTTGAGCATTTGGCTTTGCAGTTTCCAACATTTCATGTTGGGTAAGTAAAGAGTTACACAAGTGTGTTGCGACATTTTAAAGGTAAACCATATATATATGGGTCCATGTCAGATGGACGAAAGCATAGGTAAACGAAGACCATATCATGACTTTGTCAACAGGATGAATCCCCAACAACGGTAAGTCAATGTATTACGGAACGGAATACATTCCCGTTTCCATAATACCACTGAAAACCACATTACAACATGTATAGCAGGGGGGCAAGCCCCCCCTGCACCCCACACATGGGGGGCTGCACCCCCCCCACTTAAATATACCAACTCTGAGATCGCACTACAGTGAGGGAATGTGATTAACTCCCAGTCTGCAATACTTACCGTTGTCGGGGATTCATCCTGTAGGCGAAGTCGTCTCAGTGATGTGGTCTTCGTTTACCTGTGCTTTCGTCCATCTGACATGAACCTATATATATATATATATATATATATATATATATATATATATATAATGTTTTTGTAGGGGAAAGGGCATCTCCATGGGCCTGCAAATGTAGATAGATTAACTGAGAATGTATAACTTTGGGGAAAAGCAAACTTTAAACCCGTCTGGATTGCAATCTCCGTATATATTCCAAACCACATTTCAGTGAAGGAGTGATTGGATTAATTAAGCCATTTAATCCCTTCCTTGACAAAACAAGCAGTCAACAAACTGTCTCGTACATATATATCCATACAAAAAGTTTTGAATAAAACATCCTTACATATTTATAGTTTTAACATAAACAACATTAGAGACAAGTGTGTATCAAGTCACTGTGAACTATTTGAAGTTATTCTAGCCTGTGGAGGGAGGTTGACTCAGGATATTAGATGTGTAGACTGATGTTTGACAAGTGGAACATGCACAGTGTTTAATAGACTGTTAGTAAATAAACTCTATAATAAAGAATTTTGAATTAATTACTCTTGACATAACCCACCTTTTAAAAAAATATATTAATTTATGTCTAAAGAACCTGACATTAAGTCCTTATGCCAAAATGTTTTATGTAAATAATCTTATACTCTGAAAGAGATTATCACCACTTGCATAGTGTCTTTTCCCCCTCAATTTTATAACTTCCTTATCCAGATATATATAGAATGTATTTTTGTTGTTGTCTGCCTCTTTCTTTTTTGAAGAATTTTTACTAAACCGTTTTTTTGTCTGGGTGACCTTTTTACACTTTGGTTTGGATGGCTACATTTTTGGCACAGTAATTATGGCTGTTGATGCTGATTTCTCAGGTAGTATTCACTTTACGTATTTGGCCAGAGCAGTTTATACCATATAAGTCAATAACAGTAGACGTAAACCAGTTTATGTGTAGATGAATGTGGAATTGGTGTAGTGGAAGGATATTTAATGTCAAGCGCTATGCCCCCCTTTGACAAGTGGTGTCGCACAGGAATTAGTGTACAACCTAGTATTGTTTAATCTTTTCCTTTATTGTCTCTGAAGGAATTTTTATGCCTAGATTTTAAATTTGCAAATGACTCAAAACTTGGAATTTAATTCTGTCTTACACTACGGGAGGGATCTCTTTTGTATGTTAATCAGAAAGTCATCATAAATGTTTCTGTCATTCGGGAAGAATTTTGATTATTCTTATTTCATTGAATTGGTTGCAATCCACATACCTTAACTTTTAACTGAAATGTGCTACAGCTCTTTGAAATGTTGTGCTACAGTTCACTGAAAGCCTTTGCCAATCTTTAATGTAGATATTCTCAATGTGCACTACTGTTGTAGGAACGAGGATGCATGTAGCAAATGAATTTTTTATAGATTGCATTAGCCATGCACTTACGTATTTATTTTCATGCATTTTAATTTCTAGACTCATTTGCAGCTTCTTTCTTGGAAGGTATTGAGTGTATACCTACATTGTCTGCCCGTGTTTCACTCATTTTTCTAGATATGTGAAAAGGAGGGTAGTGTCTCAAAACAGATGTGCAGGTAGCTTGAAGATAATTTGACATGTACCATATATAGTAAAGAAGTATTTTTACTTTGGGTGGGAGTGAACATAAAGTATTTGAAGCATGCATTCTTCCAAATATTCCATTTTACAGCTCTGTAGTGCAAAAGACCACTAAGTTTTTATTTTCATTTTGAGGGAAAGAAGATGGCTGAGGAGTTATACTTACAAGTCTTTATTATGATGTTTCATTGGTTTGGTATAGTTTTCACAATGATGACAGAACTTGAAGGGTATCAGCTGAATAGCATACCCATTTTACTTTTTGGTTGCACGAGACATCCCTGATCATTGCCTGCTTCCTATGTCCCCAGATGGGCAGTCCTTGGGGTGGTCACTGTTGTGGTATTTTGTCCGTCTATGTTCACACATTTAAGAAAAACTTAATTGAACGGCTGTTCCACAAACAGTAATCTGTGAATGTCACTTTCATCAAAGATTGAAATCATCGTAAAAAAATTATCGAAAGGTAACAGTTGGCCAACAACAAGGAAGTACTGCACTGTATAAGGTAAACTAATCAAAACCTTTTACAATGTGCCCTTTTCCCCCACTATAGTGCGATCTTGGACTTGGTATATATAGTTAGGGGAGTGTGGGGATGCATAACCCAACTTTGTGGGTTACTTCCTTGTTGTTGACCAACTGTTACCTTTTGATGATTTTTTACGATGATTTCACTCTTCGATGAAAGTGATGTTCGGGGATTACTTTTCGTGGAATAGCCGTTTGATGACGTTTTGCCTCGACATGTGAAGATAAACCGTATCCTGGCAAGAAGTCCTCAATCATTTGCCTGTTTTTGTTCTCAGCTTCTCCAAAATATTTCAGGAGAGATTACAGTTAAACTCTTATCAGTAGCTGGGATTCCTGGGTGAACATTCACACTGCTAATATGTGGGAGTTCGCTGTGTGGGGGACTATAATCTAAGAGCAAACATGAGGCATAGTCTTTGAATCCTCGCTTCCTTTGCACAGCAACTAATCAGTGCTGGCACTGCACACTGTTTATCTAAGCTTCCCCTATCACAGTTTTTGGTCTTGGACGTAGTCATTTGGAGAGTGCAGTTTTTTAAGTCAATTTCAGTGAAAGTCAATGAAACTGGCATTGACTAAGGTGTGTTAGCCAGTTTTAAGTACTCTTTGATGGTCTGGGTATAAGTGGAAACTGATGTTTTGTAAGTGCATATCATCTTAGTTTAAGTGATTAGACCTGTTAGAATTGTTTGCATTCAGGTAAACAAAGATTGGTTCACTTCTGATTTTTATTATTGCTCATTGTTGTATGCTGCTTAGAATTATGAAATTAATATTTCAGAATTTTTGTAGAAACAGAGTAAAAGAAAATGTCTCCACTATTCAAACAGAGTAAATTCCTTTCATAAACAAGGCCTGTTTTGAATGCTTCCTGTCATCTGCTTGTCTAAATAAAGTTGACGTCATGAATGGTGCTCTTTCTGCAGTAATGTCTAAGGTTACCTGTGATTAAGTCACTTAAGTATTCATTAGAAAAGAATCGGTGACTGGATCATGGTGTTTAGACTGTTAATATATGTGGACTAAAAAAGTGGCAGCAAAGAACAGTGTAAAGCAGAAGTGTAATTAAAGCTGGATGTTTAATTGCAGAACTGTATTCTTGTAGTCAGAACGCAGCAGAAAATGGCAACCTGCCAACACTAGGTGCTGCCTCTTGTTACATGGATGGGCTGGGCTTCTTCTTGTTTCTTCTTGAAATGGCTTAATTGGTGTCAGCACCCTAGGGATAAAGGCCTCTAACACTGAAATCCACACGATTTGCCCTGTCTCCGCTCAGTGTAGGAAAACTGGTAACAACTGGTAGTGAATAAGGAACGAACGGTGCTGTAACAATACTCGATGATGTTTAGGATGACAGAAATTAATACGCACTTGCTTGAAGAAAGCAATGATTAATGGCAGTGAGCAGGCAAATGTTGTCCCTCCTTTTACTCCACTTTGATGGGGATTGAAAAGAGAAAGGCTGTTTTCATTCTCTGCAGCTAGCAGAGGTCATGCAGAGTACATTACAGCAATTTTTCCTTTTCTTTTTGTATGCTTTAAAATTTATTTGTAAATGCGTTAGCTATTTTCTATTTAATGCATTGCAAAGTTGGTATATGACATGCCATTTGCAGCAGATTACTATATACCAGAGGGTTAAAAGGAGCTGTTCCCAGTCACTTCCAAAATACATATTAAAGCATGGATTAAAAACTACCTTTAGAGGACTTCTTAAGTAATATGGGTGTAATTTTAATGTCACTGTAACGTATTTTACATGTCTGTAGCATGTTTAAGTTAACTGCATGTTTTTGTTCAAAACAAAGTTGGTCTCCCAAAAATGTGTTGCTGTAGTGAGACTATCTGTAAAAAAATAATACAGTTGTTGTATACAAGGTTCTTAAACCTCTGTTAAGGTAGAAAAACTAGATTTTGTTTTCAATTTCATTCTGAGGTGTAAATTTATTTCTTTGCCAGATGCCCAAGTCATCAGATTTGTGACAGAAATATCTTATTCTACAATAAGAAAACTGAAAAGATAAGTAGGTTTTGTATAATGAATACCTGTTATGAAATGAAGTTAAAGTATACTGTTTCCCTATTTTTTTTTTCGAGTAGGAGGGTCGATGTATCATTTAGAAAGTACAGGCCAATAAATTAATTGAGTTCTGGAGAATAGTTCCTCATTAGGAACCCATTTTGTTATGGTTCTTGGAATTGTCAGTTACCTAGCTGAATGAAAGAGGTGAATGCATGTATGTTTTATATGAAAATAATAATAAAAAAATAATAGAAACTAGTATGCATAAGTTTGATTACTGCTGTATTATTTTTACCATCTGCACATATATGCATTTCTTCACTACTTATGTACAGAATAGCACACACTTAGCCAGCTGAGGTAAGTTTCAGCTTTTCTTTCCACTGCCTTACAGAGTGTTTAGGGTTGTTTCAAATGTTTATGTAAACTGCAGTTACAGTAGAATTTTTATTTTTTCACACACACAGTCAGTTTTAAAACGGATGTCAGGATCCCGAATGAAAATGTTGCTTTTTCTTATACAATTAGTTCTTTACTGAGAAGCTGAATTATTTATTATGATATCTGACCATTTTTTCCCTCATGCTTTTGTGGTCTGAAGTTTTTCAAGGATGCATTAGATGGCTTAATAAATATGTGAGAGTATTTTTTTTCTTCTTGCATTCCATCTTTTGATCCAAAGCCCCGTTTTCTTTATCATTTAATGGATACCCAGTTGCAGGCAGGATTTCACATAATGTACCCAGTGCTATCCCGGCGTTTCCTGACTTGTATATTTCATATCCTGGCCAGTCTCATCCTTTAGCTTCTTTTCTTCTCTGCGGCTGTGTAGTTCGGCTTTGCAGATCTGATTTACCAAACACTGATCCCACATCCGTGTTTGTTATGAAACACAAAGCTCCTTTTCACTGTTCTCTTTGGCCGCACCTTCTGTGATATATGTTGGATATCATGCAGCTTCTGGTTTAATAATAGCCAAGTTTCTTGTACTTCACACAGGGCCAGTTTACTCAGGGCATGCTGCCACATGACCTGATCTTTTACTTTTTTCAACAAGAAAGAAAGAAAGAAAGAAAGAAAGAAAGTGTTGCTTCAGGTTTGTGTCAGTGGAAGTTTTGAAGAAGATTAGAATAGACATGGCAGAGTTTAATAAATATGCAAGAGGCAGTGTAAGACAGATGGTTGAAAGTTCAGAAGGGGCTGCATACAAGAAGGCCATTAGTACATAGCGGGAGGAACAGATTTAGAGAAAACTTGATAAAACAGTTCTTCATGGAAAATACTGTCACTGAGCACAGGCCATTGCTATGTGGTCAGGATAAAAAGCGCAAGGGTTGGGAAAGCCCAGGGGGAAATCTAAAGAATGAAAGGAACAGTAGTGACTCGTTATTGACAAGTAAGAGGGACAGATACAAAAGGCCTGCTATTTAACTTTTATGGCTATATAAATTTTAAGCTGTGCAGTTTAGTTTATTGTGATTATTTGTAAGTGTGCTGACAGTGTAATCACATTGGGTTTATTAAAACAGTTTCTTTTTTGTGGAAAACATGGAAATGTATATCTGTAGTGAATGTGGGCTACAAGACAGAAATGGATGACACTTCAAGCAAAAAAAAAATGTTCGAGCTAATCAGCATGATCAGAAATTAATGCAAGAGTGTTAATAAAAAGCAACTAATCAGGAATATGTGCAAAATAATAGTCTGATGGATTACATGTATTCAAAGAAGATTGAGTCAGTCATATGAGGAAAGCAAATCAGGAGTATATAGAGTTTGTTCAGGACAACTAAATGCCAAATACCTGTCTGTGTAAACCTGCAACATGCCTAGACCAATGACACTGAGGTAGAAAGCCTTAACTTGTTTCTTGAAAGACTGATGCTAGCCAGTTCCATAGTGGGTCCAGGGAATGCATTCTGCATATATAATGTAGTAAATCCAAGCTTCGTAACTTGGTCGTCTGCCTAGAAACCCTGGCAACAGACACTGAATATTATATACTTTAGGTAACATTTGGCCATAATGCTCCAATGACTTCTTGTTTTGGTCACGCTAAAACCCAAGGTATTTAGCAACCAGAACCTCTTCAATGGCAGTAGAAGGTTAGGTGACACTGGGTGACAAAGGTCTGCTAGACTACATCAACTGATACTTCTAAAGTATAGTTTTAGACAGATTTAAAAGAACATGGTTTGAGAAAGACTAGCCCATTAACTAATCAAATGACACAACATAAGAGTGATGCAATTTGCTTACAGAACGGTATGTCCCCTGCATTCTTCATGGAGGTGGGTCCATAAACCCCCTTACTTATATTTGAAAACCCTACCATTGTACTGTCATGTGGAAGTGAAAAATGGGTGTATATTACATTATTGAACTTTTAAAAGTTCAAACGTCATATGGTCAAAGCCATATGATCAAACTTTTAAAAATTTGAAAAGCTAAAAAAAATAAACAACAGAAAAAACCTACCTAACTGTTTTAAGCAGGGGGGCAAGCCCCCCTGCACCCCCCCATGTGGGGGGCTGCGCCACCCCCCACTCTTTAAATATACCAACTCCGAGATCGCACTACAGTGCAGGAAAGGGAAATATTCCCATTCCGCACTGTATGGAGATCTCCATTAAAACGTTCGAACTTAAGTTCGATCATATGGTGTCGGCCATATGACGTTTGAACTTTTAAAAGTTCGATAACGTAACATTCACCCGTGAAAAATACCCTAAACATAAAACATTACTATGTGGTGATTGTAATCTCGCTGGTTATACTAATGAATTGCAGACACAACCAGGGAAAGGTATTACTAGGGAAACATGGTCAGGTTACCAATATCTGAAACTTTAGCAATGTCTAAATGAATACCAAACAATTGTAGGGAAATCTACATAAATGCTTGGTTTAGGAATACTTTAGTTTTCAGTACCATTGCATTCAGAAATATGTAGACAAGTAATGCTGTTATAGTAATTAGTTTTGGAAGTTAAGTAAAAACGTATTTAAGGTTTCATTTTGGGCCTTAATAACACCATAATATGTCCTAGGATGCAGTATTAGAACTGCTTTCTACTTCTGTGGATGCATTCATCCTAATTTATACCAGGTTCTTAATTTTCTTCTCATGGTGAGTAGGTTAATCATTAGAATGGAGAACTTCAAGACGTTTATATCCTTGGTGTAGGTCAGTGACTTAAGAGTGAGTTAGGATTGCTGCATATTAATACAGTGGCTGTCTACTCATACAGAGTGTAACTGGAAGGAATTCTATGTTTGGTAAGGTATGTGCATTTATTGAAGCTAATGGCAATTGTCAAGTGTGTTTACCTGTCTGATGTTTAAGAAACAGGATTCTATAAATGTGTGATTTGAAGTCTTGTCTTACAAGATCTACCCAGAAAGGATATTTCTTGCAAAAGAATTTCATCTCTATACTTACTATTCCAAAAGTGCTGTGCTTTGGCTTAAATGGGATGCTACCAATATGTAGTGTGGTCTTTAAAGCAAGTAATTTGATTAAAGAGCTAACAAAGTCTGTGTCAGCTGGCAGAAAAATGTGCCTTTGGCAAGTTTTATTATTTAAGAGTTTATAAATAAAAACATTGTTTGGAGAAGTTTTGTTCCACAGATGTCCTTTGCTGAAGTAAAATTCATCAGTGCCCCTCTACCCTAGTTAGCTGTCAGATCATCTATCTACTTTGGAATATTTTCCTTCATTTGCCATGAAATAGTTTATGAAATACTGCCTGGTATACAAAAAGGTGACTTGTACATTTGTATTTTTCTGCCAATTAAGCTTGGTTTTCTGTTTGTGTGTTGCAGTGAGATATGTGGTTGTGAATACTAAAACAACAGCATTGTGTGCATTTTTTTTACTTTTAATTATTTTACATTATTGTATTGCATGCCACCTGAAGCTGCAGCTGCCAACCCCCTGACCCACTAGCAGCAGGAAGCCTGTCTCTAGACTTCTTTTTAGTCATTGCATACCGTACAGCTTTGATGAGATTGTTGCCCAGTTTGATGTAGTGATTCCTGACAGATTTACCTTTTTGGTCATTCATAGCTCTGTTTAGCATTGTGTCATTGGGGGTGGGTGATTTTGTTAGAAAGCTGTATGTATCTCTTTTAGGTAGGAGACTTGGGAAAGGTGGAAGAGGAGTTCTAATAATGCTGCTAGGGCTATCCAGTGTTTGCAAAAGGTTCTGCATATTCTTTGTAGGACAGCTGTCAAGGCAGTTGTCATGCCATCTCTGCAGTTTCTAACATATTCTACACCCTTGTAGGAAATATATGCAACTGGTTTTGCAAACTAGAGTCAGGTTTTGTGTTCAGATGTTGTTACTGACATTACTATGCATGTAATCAGTCAGACAGCTTGGAAGGCAGTAGACATTGCAGGTTGAAATGGCTTAGAAGATGTAGCATTTTTACTTTTTAAATAATGCAAGACAAATTTCCAGTGAACTATAGAGTCCCTTTCAAAGGACATAAACATTTTTTTTTTCTGTAGAAACATTCTAAACAACACACAAGGATTACAACATTTTGTGTCATGCTTCAAGGAAAGAACTGCAAAGGACATTTGTCTCAGCACATTGCAGTGAGATTTTAAAGAGCAAGATTTGACAGCAGACATTTTGCTGACATGGAATATTTTGTTCACTTCTGACTCTCAAATAAGCACTACTTCTGTCATAATGATTGATTGATATTCATTTTAGACTACACATTTCTCAGCTGCCTTTTTTCACTGCCTATAGCTACAACAGTTCAGAATATCACCATTTTAATACTTTCACCTTAAGGGTTTTCAAGGTTATCTAGTTATAGGGATATTATTCAGACTTTAACAACTTGCTTTGAATACCTCCAATATTTGCCATTGCAGTGTGTTTAGAATTAGAGTGTAACATAAAGCTTTGATTACATGCATTCATCTAACCTAACAAATAGTGTCTCAGGGACATTATACCACGTAGTTTGGAAACTAGGTATTTTGTTTTTAGCTTCAACTTTATTTAGGTGTTTTATAACAAAACACTGGTTTCATGTGATAAATCAAGTATAACAATTCAAGCAACAATGGTAATTACATAACACAACTAAACTTAAACACCAGGTTAACATGTTTTCCAGTAGTCATCCCAGCCCATCAAAAGCAATATCAAAAATATGGGTTTTCCTGCAACATAAACTCCATAATGTGCATGACCTGAAACCAAGAAAGCTAATTTAGATTGTGCCTTAAAAGAGGTTGCCAGTCAGTTTGCCAAACAATATTCAAGTGAATATCATTTGTGCAAATAAAATACACTGAAAACCACTTTCACCTCATAAATCCAAAAAAAGATGTGATTTATGTAGTATACAAGTAGAGACTCCTGTAACAGTAAATTTCCTCTAAATTTGGTTTCTGCCTGAAATTTGTGAAGTTTATGGGTTCATAGGTAAGTACTATGCTAGCGGCCCTTGCAGGCCATTTTAAGCCTAGCCTATTTCCCTTTAAAGGTAAGAATCAAACTCTGTTCCTTTTGTCTGTAAGGTAAATGCCTTAACCATTATGCCAACCCCCTGCCCAAATAAAGATTGCAACTCTGATTTTCATTGCATGTCTTGTAGACTAAACTGTATGCAGATTAAAAACATAACTTGGTTTAGTTTTGACTTTCAAAAGTACATATATACGCTGATAACCATAGCAGGCATTGCAAACGTTACTCATTTATTGATGGCCACATATTTTGGGGACTCTTATGTTTAGTAGTCTTTTTCTATATTGATGCTGTATTCACTGGAGGCTCAGTGGCACCCTCTAATTAAGTGGCTTACTTGGAGTTGTACAGTAGGAAAATGGAGATTTGAGGGAATCAACGCAAAGATTACAGACTGAATTTGATAAGCAGCAGCTCATAGTCTTAATCCTCTGCAGTAAATTGGCAGCCATAGTCACTAGAGTGCAGAGCATTTCTGTTTGACATATAAACATTTCAGATGTTGTTATTTATGTGTTCTGAAAATAACAACTCTATATAATTTTATTAAGTACTGAAAAAGAGGGAGAATAAACATTTACAGTTTGAGAACCTTCATTAACTGAAGTCCTTGTGATGTTTCCATGAGACAAGAGAAGGCTGTAATACAACTAATTCTGTGTAGAATTTACTACACAGTTGCCTGTTTGGAAGGAATGGCTAAATCATTAGAAGGGACAATTGCCTTGTATTCCAGACAAACTTTAAGTATAATTATGCTAATTTATCATTGAAAGTTTATAATTCCTTTAATTCATCATTGAAGTTACCAGGTTTTTATGAGAGTGGGGGGAGTTGTCTACCAAAAGTGATGATACTACACTTTTTAGCATTTAGTTTGAGCCCATTTTAGTGCACCAAGAGTTTACTAGGAGATATTCATTCTGGAGAGGTTTGGTATCTTAACAACAGTCCCCAGTTTGCAATTGTCTGGAAACTTTCTTGGCTTTCTGCTTGGAGATCTGAGAAGTAAATACCAAAAGGGGAGAAGTCCCAGCACTGAGCCCTCCGGGACACCTCTAGTCACGTCCATGTTTTCAGATTCCATTCTTTGTAAAACAGAATGCATTTGCTTGTTGTAAAATGTATTCATCCTCTCTTTTTGGTAGCATTTTTTTTCAGTTTTGATTCTATAAGTGTATTCATTTAAAAAGGTACTTTAAATCTTGAAGATGTGGGTTAAACTAGTAGGATTTAAATATAGAATCTTGTGAAACCCCCTAAAAGTATACCATTTAGACAGTGTGCCATTGAGTTCTGCTGCCCAGCTACAATTTTGCAGCCAGTTATGTATCTGCACACAGTGTATGACGTTAGGCTTGAATTATCAATTTTTCTAATAGTAACTTCTGTTTTTCCAGGTCAAACACCAATGAGAATTCAATGTAGACTGTTTGCCTTTAATTTATGCTCTAAAGTCATCCTTACCTTATTATCAATGTTTAAATTACAAGCAGTAGCTGATCTACAAGATGTAAATGCAAGTTGATTAATATTTACTATTTCTAGTCTCACCAGTTTATATTCTGTAGTCTTCAACATTCTCTTTGCAATTTTTTTCTTGGACATGATGATAGGTGTGCCCTTAGTAATTATAGACCTATAAGCTGATCATCTTTGTTTTTTTTTTATATTGTTATAATAAGATCATTCTTCCAACTCTCCGGTACATATTATTCTTGAAAACTACTTAAAAATATGCACTAATGGTCTCTATATTATGTTTACTATTTCTTGTGGATATTTGTAATACTCTTATTATTTATTATAATATATATTATAATATATTATTATTATTATTATTACCCTAAATTTATTTTATATTTAAAGATTAGAACATTCATAATACATTATCAGTAACTAACTGTTCAGTTCTCTTAACTTTTTTGGTGTGTGTGTGTGTGTGTGTGTGTGTGTGGAGGAGGGGCAGTATTGTCTTCTTCTAATTGAAAAGTTTTCAAATGCTCACATTAAACTTTTTGTTTCCCAAATACACTGGTACTAGTGTAAAAATCTAGACTATTTTTATCTTGAAAAAAAAAAAAATATATATATATTTTTTGTTTTGTTTGTATGAATAGTATAAGCTTATTGTACTACCATTATTATATGTTTTTGATACAATGTCAAGAAACTTGCGTTTGAACTCCTAGTGTAATTGTCCAATGTACAAATGTATAATTATGTAATCTTCCTTGGAGCTTTTCTCCCTGTCTCTGCTGAAAACGGGATTCTGGCCCAGTCAGACACTACCCGGTTATCAAATGTAAATAAATAAATAAAATAAATACTGCAGATGAAAATTTTATGATGTCCTTCCTTTATTATATTTAAAGATGGCTCTACTTTTACCAGTATCAATTCTTAACTAATCTAATTTCTTTCTAACATTTGGTATTTCACATTTAACAACTTTGCATAATTGAGTACAACTCCTTTCTGAGTTAGTATTATTAGTTTCTATCCACTTTTTTTGCCAACTTTTTAGTTGCTTTGTAAGAGTAAAGCCTTTTGTTTTCTTTATCATCATCATTATACATAGCCAGTAAGGATCTAAAGCCACTGTCCTGTCAGACTATGTGGCATTGCGAGCAATTCATTTGTTCAGTGAAGTGCAAAATTCTGGGTGGATTTACTGTTTAATAACAGATTTTACGATAAGTGTAAGAAGCCATTTTGCTGATGTGTGTGTGTACACACAAATAATAAATATATAAAAACTTCATGCATATTTCATTAGTTTTTTAATATTCTGTGTGCCCTGTTTTAATAGGAGCTGGTGCCTTTATCTGGTTGCTAATGCTGGCATGTTGTGGGGTAAGAGGAGAGTGTGTTTTATAATACTCAGCAAGAAAAAGAAATCATCTCAGTTCAAATACTCCATCAGAAAGCATAAAAGACATCTTTTCTCTCTCATCCATATTTGTTGTCCCTTTCTTATGTTGCTTATGTAGTACGTTGTGTGTCTATGGATATTGTATTCCATTTATAGTGCTTGCTAAGTTCCACCCACCATGCTTCCCTCCTTTTGTTGTTGCCCAGTATCCTACAAGGATGCCATTTGTGCGGCACGAAGACAGTGTATCTGGGAGATATGTTAATGTACTTGGGTAAACTGAATGGAGCATAAGTTACGTATTCCTATTGCCATGCAAATCACTTTTTTTACTATAGTCATTTAGCAGAGTATTATAGTTTCTTTTTCTTTTGCCATCCATTTATTTTTTCCTTTCATGATCTTGTACCCCTAGGACTGACAAAGATTAAGGGGAGTGCCCTCTGTCTCCACTTACTGGTGGTTTCAGAAGTTCTTGGTTTGTAACAGTTACCTAGTCCATCCCCCCAGCCCAGTTATCCCACCCCACCTCACCTGAGCCCACTACACCTCTTGCCAGAGAGCTCCTCTTCTTTCATATTAGTCAGACGGGATTCTCCTTGGTCAACACCACATAAGCAGCAATTTTTTAATCTTCAAACTTATTTACCTACTTTGACCTTGGTTTTAGAAATGCCGTTCAGTGACTCCTGTAATTTAAAACATCCATTCAAAGCTTTTGTCACTTCTTGATCTATGCTATCATTTTAATTTTTTTCTCGGCACCTGTATTGAATTTGTTCCCTTTTTAAGTCCCTGAGTTGTTAGCAGATGGTTAGAGCATACCCTCAAATTGAATGGAAAGGGGAACTTAGCTGTTTATTTGGTGAGTTATGTCCTTGCAATATGAGGATGTTTGCCATGTCCAGCTTACCAGAAGCTAAATAAATAAACAAATACAACAAAATAAAATAAATAAATTGTACTATTAAATCACCAGCAGTTCTATAGCTCACATTTTATTTCTTGAATTAGCTATTGAAATTTTAAGCTAGGCTTTCTAATTTTTACTTGCCATTTAATTTTCTAAAATAATATCATGGGGATACAGATTTGCTGAGTTATTAATTTAGTGATTTAATATTGACAATTCGCCTCCTGTATAAGCTGAATGACTTCCAGGCAAGATGACAGTCCTAAAGCATAATATAAATTTACAGATAACAATATGTTCTTATAACAATGGGATGAAAATGGAAAATCTCAGAGCATATTCTAGGAATTACTAGAGCTCTAGGTATAATAAAATATAACTATACTGCATATGTATGTATGTGTGTTTTGTGTATGTGTGTGTGTGTGTGTGTGTGTGTGTATATATATATATATATATATATATATATATATATATATATATATATACATTCATGCACTTATTATTTAATAGTTGGTAGTTTTTCAGATCAGAATGATGTTTTTATCTGAACTCTAAAATCCATGTTACAAAGCCTCCAAGAGATTCATAATGGTTGCATGTTCTTAAACATTTTAAGTATGACATACTTTTTTAAAATGTTATGTTTATGTATATGAGCAGTACAGACATTTTAAAGAAATCTACTGTTTTAATGTTGTCTCGGAAACTTTCTGAAGTTTTTAGTGATTAGTAAAAACTAAAAAGAACATTTATATTGGTTTATATCAGAGGTGGATTCATTTTATTCTAAATAATTATGCTGATATCATTTATTAATAGAAAGATGTATTATTAATCTATTAAAGTGACAAAAGCTGTTTACTTGGACAACTGTCTCAGATATGAAAATGCGGGTGCATAGACTGGGATTCGTGACAGTGTTTCACATTTGGGCAGCCTGCTAGTGAAGTTTAGTGCATATTTTTTTTTTTTTTTTTTTTTTTTAATTAAAACATCTTTCACATTACAGTTGGTATCTGTAGTATCATGCAGTTAGTGTGATTGTCTCTGTGGGTTACTGAAATAAAATGAACCACAGACTCGCTCAATGTTTTCTTAAACAGTAGTATAAATTCTAACAATTGTTCACATGTTGTCATTATCAAATTCTTGGAGAAGAAACTCATGTTTATAGAAACTGCTTTAGAAAGCCTTATGCATCTACAGTGTTTGGAGTTGCTTCCCAGGGAACATTTTCATAAGCCAGCATCAGTATTGTAGTAGCAGCTTCACAAATCAGAAATGATATCTTCAGGCATCGCTGTCAAATGTTATTCAAATAACACCAGCCTCACATTTGAATAACAGCAGACATTTTGAATTAATTAATCAGATGAGATAGTCTAGGCCTTTTCTCATTAGTCTCTGGGTCAGGCACAGGAAGATATATGCGTTGGTGATGATATACTTGTCTTTAATCGTGATTTATGAAGATTTAGGATTGTGTGTGATTTGTCAGAGGTTCTTGGGAAAAGGCTGCTACATATTTCATTACCCAATCTGAGATAGATTTCATGATGCAAAAAGATATAATACTCTTGTTAGAATGTATGGGAAGTACAGGTGGACGGGCAACCCTAGTATTTTCAGTAGCTTATCTTTTCAACTGTCACGCAGCATTGTAAAGTTTTACTGCCTGTAGTTAAAAAGCCCTATTTTAATTATGGGGAACTCTTCACCCTGTCCAAAGAGGAAGCTTGAAAATTTATTTATGTAAAAATAGTAACAGTCCTGTAAGGAAAGACACAGATTGCAGGAATATTGCAGCAGTTTATATGCTTGTAACAGAGATAAAGTTACACTTCATTTTTTAGAATTATTTCCTACCTGTGCATGTTTGTTTGTAATATGCCACGATTATTTAACCTTGAGTCCTGGATGCAGGGGACAAAAAGGCTCATTTCAAGGGTCTGTGGACTGTGTTACTCTGATGTGCAGAATAGGAATCAATCTTTGCAGCGGAGTTCCCTTTCTATAGCCTTTCAGGAAGAAATTACACCCTTTCTCATCTCTGCACATTTAAAATGTATTCTTCTTTTGAATCGTATTCTAGAAAGAAGTAGTTTAAGGTGTATGTGCATTCAGGAAATTTTGCAGTGTAACACAGGTCAGAGTACACAAATCTGAAAGCATGATGTAATGAACTGACAGAAGTTTCTGTGCCCATGTATTCTTAACACATTTAATGTGCATTTACTTTACAGAAGCAAATAACATTTATATATTAATATCCACATATTTATGCTTACCAAAAACTGTGCTACTGTTATTTATCCATGTAACAGAAGGATATTTGCAGCAGGGGAACACTGTTTGTGTTAGCAGGTTAGTTGTTTGTCTCTGCACTGCAAATACTAAATTGGTTAAGTGTGGATTCACCTATACAAAGATGTTGCAGGTTAAGAACTTGTACCTCGTGTATAGTGTCATGTGTAAGTTACCCTGCAATGGAGGATTAATTTGTCATTTTTGAAAATATGCCAGGAGGCTAAAGGTAACATTTTCTTTCTGTCTATAAATGATTAAGAACTATGGACAGATGGAAGCAACTTGATCTAGCAGAATGTCTTGCTCGGTTGCAATGTCTACCTATTCGTTTATCACAGGATCAGTGCTAGTGGCTTCTTGTGCTCACTTCCAAGAGGCAAGATACATATGTTTACACCAAAGTTAGTGGAAGTCATAGTATTAAGCAAATAGCTTAGCGAGGTTTAAACTGTACCTTTTACTTGAGAGAATAGGCAAGGCTAAGAAGCCAACTGTAGGAATGTTTTTTTTTAAAGTATGTCACAGCAGTTTACAAGATTTGTCAGGTGGAATCTTTTGGGTTCTCTGCATCTTAACTACAGTATTCTTAGGTTCTGCTAATGCAAGTGTAGCTGATAGGTGAAAATATGGGAAAGTAACAACACTAATATACAGAAGAGAATTCTGAATTTTCAAATACTGCAGTTCATGTTGATTGAAAAAAGTATTTGTGGCTGATGAGTATAGAACTATGTTATTTATATGGATAATTGTTAGAATGGAAATCTTGAGTTATGGAATTTAACTGCAGGCAGATCTAAATCTGATCAGGTTGGTTTTTAGACCTGTGCAGAGGTCCAGGTACATGCTGACTCCTCCCCATACAAGGACATATGCTTTTGTCTTAGATAACAGACACAATTTACCTGCATCATGTTCAGTTCTTCTTTTGCTTCAAGTGTTTGAGTATCTTGCTGGGAAAGTTCAGGTAACCTAATCTGGCTATGTCCCTGGAGCTCCCTTTCTGAAGTTGCTTTGCAAAAATACGTCTTGTTGGGGAAATTATTGTTTTTCTTACTTATTTGCTGTGATTGTAGTGTTTTTACTGCTGAAAATTGTATTGAAACTTGGTGCATTTCTTTTGGGGTATGCTTCTTATAGGCCTGAAGTGATTTTAGTAATTTTGGGTATCAGATTCTATACAAAAACTCACATTCTAAGTGTCTGTTTTGAGTAGGAGAGTCTCCTCTTTTAGTTAATTGCTAGAGAAATAGAGATAAAATACTGTAGGCATAGTTGATGCAGGAAAAAATGTAATCTATTATACAGTCCTGCAGCCATTCATCAGCATCATAAGGAGATTCCATTCACCTAAAGAAGCTGCATAAAAAGAAAACCACCACATGGATGCTGATGGAAAGAGGACCCTCAAGAGGGAATTTGTAGGACAGAAAGTTTCTTTTCTGTTCTGCAGGCCAGAAAGCATCTTGACCACAAAATGATTACCCAGTCCCTGTGGGTGGAGTGGTGCCTCCTTTCTCCTGCCAGCTTCTGTCAAACTCCTCTTGGAGAGAACCTGTAGGCAACAGTGAACACATTTTCCTGGGCTGAGTGTGATCAGGTTAACAATCCTGACACTGCTTCCTTAGGAGAGGTGGACTTTGTCCACAGTCAGGTGTGCAGTCACTGATAAAGGATGCAGTGCTTCCTGGCCCTTAGCCTGCAAAAGCTAAGCTCAGATAAGCCAGCAGAATTGTGCCATCGATGCTGGAATACCATGTACCACCCACACCATTGAACTCCCAGGAATTACTACCCCTAACTTTACAGGATTTTAAGACTTTAACAAAATATGTTTGCTCAATGGCAGGTGATAGAGATAGTCTTTTATTCTGCCTCTGGAAACTCTTAAATAAAAAAGGGAACTGCTCCTGCCATGGACTGAGATTACAATATATTATCCAAATGTCCTCTCTCCCCTAGAGTAAAACTCAGATAATGAATAAATCACCTCATCAGGAGAACTGCTGGAGGATGTTTCCTTTGAAAGAATATCCTTGGTAAGAGAGTATTTTAAATGGAGACAAGGAAGTTGTTGGTTACCAAAAAAGGATACAGCAACTTTTTTGCCTTAGAGGAACTGAAAGCCAGTATGGTCCCTCCTGTCTTTGAGGCATTCAAGGATGTCTTAATGGTGGCTTCTCTAGATCTAGCATCTTTATCCCAGCCCAAAGAAAACAGAACAATTCTACAAGGTCAAGCAGACTCTTCAGAATCTCTACAAGAACCCTGTTGCAGACCTTATGGATATCCCTTTGAATGCAGTAAAGAGTATTAAAGCTGGTTCCAGGCTTCAGTACTCTGCACAGTGATTAGGGAAAGCAGAGTTCAGGACTGGTTCAGAAAGAAAGTCAATATGTTGACCACTCTGGTCTTCAATATGCCAAAAGCACTTGGCCAAATATTTAATCCTGTTTAAGAAAATATATGTAAAAAATGAGAAAGTGGAGGGTGAAACCTTGAAAACATCAAGTTCTCAGGCTTGTCCAAGTGACTGAGAAAGTTAGATGGCACATTCACATTATTATATGTGGCTATGATGTGACTAATGCAACATCCAGAATGGGGAGAGTGGCGCCAGACTGATGACCCAGCCATTCACTGAAGATGTTAAAGGAGAGCTCCTCTGTGCTTCTTATTTGACAGCTTGACACAAGAGATCTTTAAGAAGTTGGAAAAAAAAAACAAAGTTTTGGAAACTAAAGCAGCTTTATGTTCACTTTACCAAAATATCAGATTAAATGCCAGTAAGCCAAGGAAAAAAGGTATTTCTGGAAACAAATGGAGAAGGAGGGGAAATAATAATAATTAATAATAATTATAATAATAGTAGTAGTAGTAAAAATGACAACGATAATGCTGGTTGTAGCCCAGTGGGTCCTTGTGATGACTTCTTACCCCCCCCCAAATCAGCCTTTTGCCTAATAGGGAGGCTAAGCCATTTCAGGGACTACTAAGCAAGCCTTACAACAGGCAGCTGGGTGAAGAGTATGACTGTGCAGGGTCTATATTATATCATCGAACGCTTAAAAAAGCAAACGCTGATTGATCGACCTAATTTAAGCGAAAGCTTACAATCTCGAACTGTCAGATCAGCGATTTTTTTCCCAGGGAAAAAAATCACTGATCCAAAACACATACACACAACACAAGCACACCAAACGAACAGAAATCCACACACATACACCTAAAATCTGATACCTAACCCTACACTAAACTATGCACACACCACTAACTACCCACTTACCTTAACCCAAACCCTAACCCTAAGGTCCGTCACTATCGCACACTCACCTCACCCGCTCCCTAACCCTAACTGACTTAAATCCACCCTAACCCTCATGTCCACTCAATCGCACACACACCCAACCCGAGCCCTAACCCTAACTCACCTAAATCACCCTAATTCTCACATCCACACAATCGTACACTTACCTGAATCCGACCGGTAACTTTCCACCATAACACTGAAAATACCGAAGCAACAGAAACGGACAACCGAATTCTTTCCCTAGGCAAAAATTCGAGTTTTTGCTGCTTCGATATTTTGCAGTTTCGCGAAAATAAGTTCGATCAATCAGCGTTCGCTTTTTTAAGCATTCGAGGATATAATATAGATCCACTGTGCACTGTTATAGAGTACAGCACAGATCTGATGCCTGTGTGTCTGGAGGACCAGCTGGAGCTCACCCTTCCCATCCTCAGCTAACTATTAGCATGAGAAAAGATCAGAGAGGCCCTCAACTAACTGTTAGCAAGAGGAAAAATCACAGAGAAGTCCTCAACTAACTATTAGCACGAGGAAAGATCACAGAGATAGCCAGAGAAAAGGAAGAATCAGATTTCTTCTTCTGTCTGTCTCAGCCACCCAGAAATAACAGACCTTGGAGACTGACTTTGGATCTCACAAGGCTTGGGTATCCTGCTCAGAAATGTGATTCAGATATAAACCTAAATGAGTAAGCATGCAAAATACATATCTGTCAAAAATTCACTGATTTAGCAGAAAGAAAACTCAGCCTCAGTATCACAGAACAACAAATACAACAGCAGGCAGTATTTGTATGACTCTAGTAAACACACATATAATTACCAGGGATCACAATAAAGAGTTGTAATAATATTATGCAACATGCAGAAATATTAACTTGACTATACAGGAAAATTTTTAAGTGGGTTATGCACCTTCTGCAGGTATGTGACTAAATGTCAAGTACAAAGTTATTCAGAATTGTGTTGTGTCCCTAGAAAAAGCTGAACCATTTGTTAAACAGCTAGCATCTTGATGGTAGAGGGAAAATATGATTTCTTGGAATCCAAGAAGTCTGCCTATCTCTTAGGTGCTTCATCTTCAAAGTAAGTAAGGTCAGCCTGTAGAGGTTTGGACACTTTGAGTAGTTTTTAAGTTTTAGGAAGACTTTATAATTGTTTTTTATTTAAAATATATGAATGACATCAAATGAATATCTGATTAAAGAAGCCTTGAATCTAGCAGAGACAATGTTTATTTTTTGTATACTGGAGCAGAGTGCAGCTATCTGTGAACTGAAACTGAGTAAGAAATACAATGCATGATTATTTCTGACATTCTTTAGGTGTGAAGGAAGTTAAATGTTTGTGTGGAAATAACGGTTGTTTTTTCCCCTTACACTTACTCTCTAAAATAACAGGCAAGTGTCAGCATCCTAATTCATTCTGAAATCTGGATAAAAAAATTATAAATGCTGAGTTAGTGATGTTCTGCTTACTGTGCTGGTGGTCATTTGCAATTGGAATGCAGCAGTCAGAAGAAAGTCCTACAGTTGAACTTCATTACATCACTGTTGAGTAGCTGACTGTTCATATCATGGAGCATACATATTACCTATGGACTTTACGGCCTTATCACTTCCTCCTTAAATTCACTACGCCCTTGTGCTGTGCATGATCTTAAACTCCCCCATATATCTCTCTGTCTAGCTACATGTAAACTAACCATGTCTTTTTCTAGGCAGCACTTCTCTGATGTTCCATACTTTGAGCTTCTGGACCAGCATCATTTCATGAGAAATTTCGCAAAAGCTAATTACTAAATTTGTCCATTAAACTTGTATCATTCTAATGTCTCCTTCAGCAGCATAGTACCACTTAACCGTACCTCTGCCTCACTTTAAAATAATTTAAAGAATGGGCGACAAACATTCTCCAGCAGGGTGTTAAGCAAGCAATAATGCCCGACAGGATGTGTGTTATTGTAGAACTATTACCCAGCCAGGCTGTTCTGAGTGCCAGACCTCAGAACAACCCTGGGCAGGCATTATTTCCACAATAACATACACCTTCTTGGGCATTATTGCTTGCTTACTCTTCACTACACACACACATTCATTGTAAGTTGAGATGTAAGTCTTTCATATTGATGCTGTTCACTTTGTGTGTAATTTTTAAGGCGACTCCACATTTCTAAATATACTGTTATTTCTAAGCATTTAGCCAGGTCATAACTGAAAAGGGTCTTCAAGCTATTATTCTAACATCGTTAACAAGTGCATATATAAGCAAAATTATTAAAAATGAATAGTTCTGTGCAGCTCTGATTGCTGACCTTTGCATTTCACCTTAAAATTTACTGTTCCTCAAATTATCTTGTTATAATAATTTTCTTTACCTTGTCTCTCACCTTTCCTTCTCCTCTTTCTGTTTGTTGCGACTGTGCTGTTTTTCTTTTGATTGCTTACTTTGTGTGTTTGGTATTTCAACACAGACCACAAATTTTGACCTAACTGTGCCTTTGTCGTTATTTATTCAGTGCACTGTCATGTTGATGTAGTTTTATGATGCCTGTCTAGACATATTGTTGTTTATGGTTAACATCTCCTGTGAGTATTTTACTCAGCCTTCACTTTTAATTATGTCTTTTTTAAAATAATATACTTCCTGCATTGGGTGCTGTTTGAATAGCTGTTAGTGTACTGTTTTTATACATGTGATTGTCCATGCTTCTGCTGTGGAAACACCTGGAAATAATCTGTTACCAATGGTGTATGTCTTTTTAGTTATCGTTTTGAATAAAGGGATATAAATATGGTAGAGTTGCTGGTATGGTGTTTAAAGTTGATGGATACTGACAAGAACGTTAAACTAGGGGACTGAAAGATGATCTAGGGTGAAACAGTAATGAAGGAAACCTGTGTTTCTAATCTGTGCATACTACCAATGATTATTGCAGGAATGGTGGTAGTAACAAATGCTGTATGTTTAGAGAGACAGTGCCATATAATCTATATGTCCTTGCATTTATTCATATATGTTAGTAGCTAATACACCAATCTGTGAATGTAGCAGTGTGTTTCAAAGGTGTTTGTATTGTACTGTCATCACTTGTAAAGCCTTCTCAAATTTAATTCTCTCATGACAGCTATGATACAGGTTTCCACTCATTATTTCTGTTCTGTGTAAAATTGGGTACAATACTAAATCCTGGTGAAAATTAGGAGCTTCATAAAACAATTTACAGTATTTTATGCACGGAAGTGATTAATAAGAGTACCAGCACATGTGGCAGGAGCTGTGTTGCAGCTTGTTAAATTTAATGATTCTGTCCTCTGCAATTAAAGAAAAAGAGATACTGCAAAATGCTGAAATAGTTGCAAGAAATAAGGGAATGCATATTATCAGCTGCAAAAGGCACAGTGATATGTATGTGGGAGTAAACATGACATTATGTCTGCTATTTTGTCTACACTTTACAACTTGGTAAAAATTATTGTTTAATTTTCTTCAAAGGGCATGACATAAGCTGTTTGATGTTTGCCGAAAATGGAGGAATTGTTAACCTAGGCAAAAATTCTCAAATCACCCTTTGGCAAATGCAACAAATGTAATTGGTACAGCTATATATTTTGTCATACTGATAAAATACACAGTCACAGCATTACATATTTATATATTAAAATAACCTGCACATTTATGTAGGTTTTTCTTGTCTGTAGAGTGGCATTGTATTAATAAGTGGATAAGAAAAGTGTGTCCGTATGTAAATGAAAAAATATATTCTACAGTTTGGGGGGGGGGGGTGCTGCCAGTGTAATAACTTAAACACAAAGTTGGTTAAGTCATATTACTATGAATTATTGCACAGTTTAACCACTTCATATATATATATATACACACAGAAATGCACTGAAAAAGGACAGAACAACAGTAATGCATACCTAAGATATGTCTGTAATTGAACATTGGCTGACAGTTTTAATTTAGCATAAGTCTTCTATGTCACTTGTTTCAACTGTATTGTGAACAGTACGAAAAAATCTATATCTGTATCTATACTATGTGCCCATGTTTATAAATGTGTGGGTATGTGCACGTGTCTCTGACTGTACACGTTTGTTTGAATATATGGTAGGTTTGTGTGTGTGATATTGTATCTTCGTGCGTTGCTAGTAGGCAATATCTAATTAACTCTTTTGAAGAGCTAGGCTTTGTAGTCCCAATGGTACACCTGGTTATTCCCCAGTGACCCTAACGGATGGGGGGGGCTAGACCTGGGGTAAACATTAGTGATTTCCCATGTACTTGTTCGTTGAAGATTGTTAGGAGTCTGCTTTGCTTTACAGAGAGTGAGTGTTTTTCCAGAGGTGGATAATTCTTTAGGAGAGATATCAATCACACCAAAAAGTCCTATTCATGTTGCAGTGTAGATTTAGATCCCCTGATCTTGTGTTTGCATACTATGGACTTGCAGAATGAGTTTATCAGTGAGTGGTGGTCACAAGTCCTGAACTAAGCAAGTTGTGAAATACTTCTTCTCAAGATGTTAAATGAAGCATGCAAAATAGCTCTCTCGTTTTCATTTATTAATTTTTCTTTGTGTTTTATATATATATATATATATATATATATATATATATACACACACACACACACATATATACATACGTGTATGTGTGTGTGTGTGTGTGTGTGTATATATATATATATATATATATATATATATATATATATATTTTTTTTTTTTAAGTTAAAATAGCATTTCCCATTCATTTATATTAATCCGCTAAGTTTCTACTCAATAGCGCTAGGCTATATGGCTTTTGGCAGTTTGCAAATGTGTTTATGAATGGAATATCTCATAAGTGGTTTTCTGTTTCTAAGTTTTATTTATTTTTATTTATTTTATTTTATTTTATTTATCCTTTGTTGACCAAGTTAGGCCTACTAGACTGTTGCCATCTTTTCAAGTCAGACTCAAGGTGGAATTTTATACTTCTAGGGGAAATTTAGCCATGGCATCGGAGAACTTCCCTACTGTTTTCAATAGGTGCCATAGGATCTTTTACATCCAACTGAGCTACCACCAACTCAAGCAGATGGGACATCAACTTAACATCTCATCCAAAAGATGACACACTCAGGTGTCCAGCACCCCCCTTATATTACAATACAACATCAGCAATCCATTCACCTGGAGTGGGAATCAAACCCACAGACTTATGGCCTTCCAACAACAAAGGCATGTGTGCTACCTGTTGTGTCACTGACACTGCTGTTTAGTTTAACAAGTTAATAGTTTTTTTGGACAGTCTCCTAGTACGTTAATGTATTTTAGTTGTTTAGTTATGTTGGGAGGTTGGCCTAATCGTTAAGGTGTTTGCTTTACAAACACAAGGTGCAGGGTTTGAGTCTCACACGGGATAATTGGCTAGGCTTAAAGTGGCTCGCAAGGGCAGTTATCTTAGTACTAACCTATAAACCTATAGTGATAGTTAAGATTTTTTTATTTTATAACTGCATTTTTACTTGGCATGTTTTAGTTAGCTAAGATAGAATTTGGTTCGTTTTACCAGTAATCCAATCTTCTGATTTGCTAATTGTGGCTATTGTTTATGTATGTGTGTTGCTTTAATGTGTGCAGTATGTTCAATTAACTTTTTGTTACACCAGAGTGAATGTTAAATGTGATGCATTTCATTTTTTCATGATTTTGTTAAACAATGTACAGATTCTGGTTTAGAATAGATTATTTTAGATGGTCTTGAGTATTTTGTGGGTGTCAAATTATATTTTTTATGTGCAGTGTGGAAGCTTTTACACTAGTATTTAATAAATAGTATAACTAGGGCTGGTTTAGTAGAAGTTTTAGAAGCTTTGTTGACACAACAAGCATGTAGGAAAAAAAATCTGCAGTGTACCAGACGTGCTCTTATTACACTCTTTAACAGGTGTCTGTTGTCGGTGTGTGTGTGTAAAGTCGTCGTTGAAATATCAACACGCACAAGCATTAAAACACTGGTAATCAATGATGACATGTTTAAAACACACTAACAAATTAAAAACTACAACTGATCACAAGATAAAAAATGGTTCCTTCAGTTAACCCAATACTCTACCACTAACTTCAGACACACTTTGAATAGTGGTAGTACTATGGAAAGTTTTTTTTTTTTTTGTAAGGTAAGATGCATAGTTTGGGTTAGTGGCATTGTTAGGGTTACACATTTGTAAGGACGGGTGCAGAGGCGTTGACCCTTGCACCACCTTACTAATGTGTACGAACACTAACCATGCCCCTGCCCCAACCCCAGTTCTACAATTTACCTTATGAAGAAACCCTTTCCATGACACTACCACTACTAAACCATTCACACATACAACACAAATCTATCACTTTACATAGCTTTTACTTCAGCCCAAACCTGAAAACACTTGCAAAGGTACTCCCACCCCTAATGCTGAAACTTTCAGTATAACCCCCCCCCCCCCCCGGCCTACCCTCTCATACACACCCTTAGTTTTCCTCCTTTTGACATCTGCAGCACTCATGAAGGCATACTTTTGTTAAATTTCTGAAACTCTTTAGTCTGTTACCGAACTTGGTGTTTGACAGAGTAAAGTGCGTCCATGTGTGGTGTGCAGGTGTGGCAGTCATTGCAAAACTTTAAGGATTTGAGCTGATAAACTGCTTCCTGTACCCTGGAGGTTGGTTCTCTCCATTTGACTTTTCTGTGACTTTGAATAAGTCAGTTTATCAGATAGTGCTCCCAGGATGACTGTTAAATAGGTTGTAAGAGATTTTAGATTATATTCTTATTTCAAACAACTTTAAGCAAAGAAGTGAAGTAACAGCAGTAATGATATTGTCAACCATTTGGCTAATTAATTTAAAAAAATGCACCTTTGTGAGCTTCATGGCATTGAGAAGTAACCATGACTATGAGCCACATGTCCTGTACCAATTTAATAGCCCTGATGCTGGTGAAAAAGGCCAGGGAGCTAAAGGGCAAATGAGGCTGCTCCTTTTTCTCACTTCTCCCTCTTTTAGCAGAGGGTTAGGGGCCATGCTTCCACAGTGCAAGCTTAGTGTTCCTGTTGGAGACCAGGGATCTACACAAGTGCTCATTTTTCAGGACATAGGACTGGTAAGGTGATGTCGGTCACTCACAGAAACAGGTGCTATACCCTAGCAGATGCCCAGTGAATGAAACTCCTTGGTAGTCTGGAGAAATTCAAAATGAGAAGGCAATAAGCAACATTCATAATATTCCACAGATGTGAACTACTAGCAAAGAATAAACAGAAAGCCAGTGGAAAATGTTAGAGTTTACTAGTGCTGTACTGGGCACCAAATCTGTTTTTCAAAATTTTTTTTAACTAATGAGGCGAGTGCACTTGGATTCACATCGATGAAGTGCGAATAAAAGAATGCATATCTTTAATAAAAATGTTGACAAACGTGAGGTGAAACTGTGTAAATTGGAAGAATAAGACATAGTATAGGTAGGAAAGTTCAGTAAATCAAGAAGGGTTTGTCCTATGTGTGGAAGTGATCAACTCTGAGAAGAGGAAGGCCAAATTGCAAAACATTACGGAATTAATTCTACTGTCTTGCATGTCCAAAAACCCAAATGACAAAACTCCTACTGGCTAAATGTTAGTGTTTGAATATCCAAAATCTTGGCTTGGTGTAGGCAGTGTCATCTTCTGACCTGGCACACAGAACCAATTGTATTGAAGCTTACCGGTCTCATATCAGTATGGTAAATGGATAAGGCATATTCCTTCCCCTTCCAAATGTATCAATATTGTTCTGAAATTCATATGAACTTGGAGCAAAGTTAATAAAGGTGGGATGAATGGGGGAGCACAAGGAAGGTTGCTTTTTACTTGACAAACAACATTTGCTAGTGTGTCAGAAAAAAATGCTTATTATTTAGCCAGGTGGCAGCCTGAATTTTGTATATTGGCTATAGCCAGTGATTAAAGTGTGGTGCCTGAGTTTTGTTCATGGATGTTGCTACAATCATCTATTTGGTCCAGTGTCTTATTCATTTGCTTTTACGTGATAAGCCCTTACAAAGTCCTGTTTAGTTTTTGATAAACGTATAAACCCCTTTCCCTTTAGGTGATAAGCCCATGGACAGTCCTGTTTAGTTTTTGATAAGCATATGAATGCCCTTCCCTTGGAATAAGACTGAAATGTCTGTCTTTTTATAAGTAACTGTGTTGGTAGTAGTTTGATGGAGATGGTCTCTGAATTGTTTTACATATCACTCTTTTGACTGTATCATCTGGGAGCATGCTGTCATTTCCTTGACTTCTCCCTGTAGATTGTGGTAATTGTTAGAAAATGCTAGCATATTTAGATGTGGGAAGTGCAGCATGTATAAAATTGCTGAAAATTATATTAAGGATGATCAAGTGAAGATACTAATCTAGTTCTTTGTACATTAAATGTGTACATTTTATAATGGCCATTACACTTCCTTCATGTACTGCAGAAACTACGCCTTAAGATACTTTTCAGGAACACAGTTAATCAGTACTTAATCATAAATTATAGTGTAGTTGAACATTTCAAGGAGTGCAGCAGCTCTAATTCTTATTGTAAACTTACATTTATAGTAGTCTTTGAGATTATAAATTGGGAAAGCTTCTTTAACCAGAAAAAGATTATGTACAGAAATGATGACTTTTACATATTAAAGTATGACAGAGTAGCACCAGACTGGTTGGATATACATGTCTATATTGCAGAGGGTTAATATAAAGTCACAAACTGTTTGCATACATTTTTAGTTTATAAAGTGCTAGAAACGTTCCAAGTACCATGGAGACTTTTAGAAAAGAGACTGCGCTTCAATACTGTAAGCAACCTGTTCTTGCCATTTTCCAAACTACCATAGATCTGAAAGCTTCTGTTGTTATCCCCTCTTTGTCATTCCTCTCTCCTCAGTTACCCATTTTATGATCTTATTTTTTAAATTACCAAAATCTGTGTTTGATTTTAATAAACAGACGCAAGTAATGTGTAATACTGGCCTTGTGATTAAAAACTTAAAATCATAGGTGAATTAATAATGAATGAAAAAAGATAAAATAATGGTTTAATGATTAATAGACTCATTAAACTGAAGCAGTTTTAATTTTTACATAAAACATGCACCAACTCATTAACAGCAATTAATTGTTACACTGGTATTAATTGCACTCAGGAGTTTGAGTGTGTTCCATTTTACACACAGTAATGCTCCCTAGAAGACATGGGATTTGAAGGCATTAAGACTTATTGCAGTGGCAGACACAGGCTGATTTTGTATGAAAGAATTATATTGGCAACACTTCTTGTGGCGCAGTATACCAGCCATTTCTTTGTGAGAACGAGAGGTGCCCCTAAACAGATTAAGTTGCTGAATTGCCTAAAAGCATAAAACGCAACAAGACGGCCTAGAAAGGAACTTTTTTGTTTTGGGTGTGGTGCTTGCTGACATGAACTCATTTATACTTTAATAATGAATGAATGGCATTTTCACACATATTAGAGGAAAACATGTGGGAAGTGTTTGGTTTCTTCATATCATCTTTAAATCGGAAGTGTGTGAAAAATAATATTTTAGAAACAAATTTACCTTCTTTACCTACTTTGATCAGTTCCTTTTTGGTACATTCTGTTAACATTTCATAAATTTATTTGTATGTGCAGTTGTTTCATTAGGACTTGGGTGACCCATGCTCCATATCAATTCTTCTGAAGATAAAACTTTCAAAACTGTACTGCCTTAAGTGTGTGTGTGTGTGTGTGTGTGTGTGTGTGTGTGTGTGTGGGGGGGTTCTGTGGTAATCATTTCCTACCTCTAACTGAGGCTTACAGAATAATGCTGGCATGTACAACCAATCTCGTGTGTTAGTTTTTGAGTCTATAATTTAACTTTAATGATCCTGTTTTCTTTGTCAGAATATTTTTATATGTCTTTTAGTGTTGCCGTTTTCAAAGATTAAATCCATTAAATCATTTACTGATCTGATTTTTGTTGGCCATTTATTACTTATCCTATAACTGGACCTCCTTTTTTGCATAATGCATCTCACATACTGGTATAAATAACAGTGCCTTACTGCCACTGATCCCTTTGGTCTTTAAAACAAAGAAACTACTTCCTAAAGTGTGGCAGAATGACTTTGAATTTGAAGCAAAAGCTCATCCAAATTTTCACTGTGCTCATGAAAAGTAAGAGAAAATGATTTTTACCTTAGCAACGAACTGCAGGACAGCAGCACTTCATGGTCACCAGGATCTTCTTAATATTTAATGTCTGTAGAGCTAAGCTTGGAAGAGTAAGTTAAACTTCTTAGAGATATATAAAGGCTGCAAATGGAGACTGTGGGAAGCAAACTCAGGTCTGCAGCATGTATGATATTGTCTCATTGCATTAGTTATAGCATTGTGTAACTAGGTAATATTCAATGTTAAGTTGTCAATCTCGCCTTCATTCTTGCTTGATGGGTTCGGAGCCGATCCTCGGCTCCGACTCGGCACTTGCTTTAGCTCGAGAACTCCTTTTACCAGCTCGAGGCAGCCCCATATCCCATGATGCAAGGCAGGAAGTACCCAGATCTCGTTTGCCGCTTCGCTTGGGAGGTCTTCTCTTTACCAGCTCCTGGTAAGTAGTTCACATTTGTGATATTTCAAGCCCCTTTTAGTTTAAAACTAATTTTTTGATAGTTTAATTTTAATTCTACCCTTTTTCTGACAGAAATCCCTGTCTCTTTTAATTTTTTTTTGTTAGTCAATTTTCCCTATCCCATCCCCCCCCCCTGTTAGGGTGTGTGTGTTGGTGTTTTTTATAAAATACCTCTTGGTATTTGTTTAATTTAATTTTGACTGGTGTGTCTGTGTGTGTTGTGTTTAGGCACCATGTCTAAGGAGAGGGTTTCAGGTTTTAAGAAGTGTGACTCGTGCTGTCAGAAGATGTCTCTGACAGACGGTCACACTTCTTGCCTGTACTGTTTGGGCCCTCTTCACCTGCAGGACTCCTGTGCTATTTGTCACTCCTTCAGCCAGAGAGTCCTGCAGGAGAGACGCAACAAGTTGATTCTCAGGGGTCTTCTTAAGCCGGAGGGCTCTCCGGCTAAGTCGGCTCCACAAAATCAACAAAACTGCCAAGGCCCTGGCGTCTCTTTCTAAGCCTGCGGCCTCGGCTCCGACTCGTGATGTGTCGAGATCTGCTCCGGCTGGAGCCGATTCTGGATCCACTAAGCTTTCGGCGCCGATGGCTATCGGTGCCGAATCTGTTTTGACCACTTCGATGTCGGCTCCGATCGGCTCCGACACCCATGTGGCGCAGGCATCGGTGTCGGCTCTGATCGGCTCCGACACCGTTACTTTGGTGGCTGTATCGGCTCCGGCTGGAGCCGATACATCGAGACGTTCTGTCGGCTCCGAGAAGTCGGTGCCGACAGGATCAGTAGTATCGGCTCCGATGGCCCATTCCAGGAAGAGGTCGGGGTCTCCTTCCTTGGGGCCGATACTTTCGGCTCGGCCGCCTCTTCTATCGGAGCGGAGCCATCGGAGCCGATCTTCAAGGTCATCCAGGTTGTCAGATCATGACCTAGAGAGAGTGGTCAGTAGATTACTCAAGTCACAGGTACTGGCCCAAATGTTACACAGTCCGTCTCAGCAGATGACTGTTGGTCCACACCCCGTTACAGTTCCTCCTTCAACTCTACCCCAGAGCTTGGAGTTGGAGTCTTCGGCATGGTTACTGCTACGGCTGGAGGACGGATACCCCTTCTGTTCCTTCAGCCCCTACTCTTATCTCCTCTTCCTTAGAGGGATTCGTGGTCGGGCTTCCATGGTCTCCTCCGAGGGGTGAGTGGCATCGGACCCTTGTCCGAGCCCGCTCTTCCCTTGGAGCCTCGGCCTTGGTGAGCTCGGCTCCGACATCTGCCTCGGAGACTTCCCTTCGGTGGTTCCTGGAGTTCCTAGCTCTTGGAGCGGGTTCTCTCGGACCTGCCTGGGAGGGGAGCATTCGAGGTGATGAAGAGTGTACTGGCCACTAGTATCAGTCAGCAGTCTGTTCCCGTAGCTCCTCCCTCTATGGTACCTGTTGACATCTCTGCCACTTCTCTTGCTACAGGACCCAGAGATCCTCCGCCGCAGGTTTCCCCATTGGGAATTTCCCCTCTTCCGAGGATTCTCCTGATGTTTCGGGAGATCCTCCTAGGAAGAGGACTTGTAAGAGGAAGCATGTAGACTCCCCGAGTCTGTCACTTGGATACTGACTTTGATGAGTCAGAGGGATCCCTAGATCCCCTCTGAGGATGTCTCCTTTTCAGACATCCTAGTACTTCTCAAACAGAGGGGAAACTGGCCCACCAACAATCCCTCTGAGGATGAGTCAGTATACCTAGAGGCGTTTGGATCTCGGCCCTCCACCTCCTGGGTGTCTCCGCCTTCGACCCCTTATGCAGGTTATTGCACGAAGGCGTGGACAGCTCCTGACTCTGTAGAGCCAGTCCCTAGGAGGCCTTCTAAATTTATCACTGCCCCTAGTGACAAACAATTCCTAACCAAGGGTGTCCCGCTGATGCCATGGTGGTGGCTGCGGCCACCAAAAGGAACTTGCAGATCCTTCTGTGCCCGTCCATCCTCCTAATAAGGACTCTAGGACCATGGATAGGTACGGCAAGCGGATGTTTTCCTCAGCGACCTTTGCTATGCGCTCGCTGAATTATCTTTGTCACTTCACCAGACTCCAGAGAGATATCCTGAAGGAGCTGGGAGAAGTAGTTCAGGATCCTACAGCTGCAGGGGCTCAAGAAAAGATTGCTTTGCAGCTAGGAACCCTCAATTCCATTGCTAACTCCTCCATGCGGCTAATATCTTATGCTGCGGATGGAGCGAGTAGAGCCGCAGGCACAGGTGTGGCTCTTAGATGCCAAGCCTGGATGCGGCTATGTGATTTTGCGGATCCCTTTAAGGCGTCCTTCACAAATTCTCCCTTTGATGGGTCAGCTTTGTTTGGCCCTCAGGTGAAGGAGACCTTGACCAGGTGTGAGCAGGACGGCAAGACTCTTTCTGCTGTTGGAGTCCGTTTTTCCACCCCTTCTAGGCCTTATCCCAAAGGACAGAAAGGTGGGAAAATGTGGTTCCGTAAATCCCAAGGAGTCACGCCGGATTCACGTGGTCAGTTTACCCCTAGAGGCAGAGGGGTAACAACAACAGACGCGCTCTAGAGGCAGAGGGGTCCAAGAACCAGGGAAACAGGGAGCCTCTCTCTGATAAGCCCTTTCAGCATCCCTGAGGTGTTGCCCGGCTGTCCCTCCTTGGAGGCAGTCGGGAAGATTATCACTGTACCCAGAAGCCTGGCATTCCCTCACTCAAGACAGATGGGTACAGGCGATCATATCCAAGGGTTACATAATTGCTTTCGAGGAAAGTCCTTCCCCTCAAGTTCCCTTCCAGATGTACCACCGGTCTAAGGGACATTGCAGAGTTAGAAATCGCAAAACTACTGCAAAAGAGCCATTCAGCCAGTTACAATAGACCATTCAGAGCCCGGAATCTACTCAAGGTTCTTTTGGTCCCCAAAAGACGGGAGACTGGAGACCAATATTGGATCTCAGCAGACTCAACAAGTCTGTCAGGAAGACAAGATTCGAATGGTCACTCTTCAGTCAATTCTGCCCTTCTTACAGAAGGACAACTGGATGTGCTCAATAGATCTTCAGGATGCGTACTATCACATCAAAATTCACAGACGCTCCAGGAGATTTCTCCGCTCGGCTGGGGTCCAGTCATTTCCAGTTCAGAGCCCTGCCCTTTGGTCTCACTACAGCCCCCAGAGTGTTCACCAAATGCATGGCAGTGGTCACGGCTCACCTGAGACGTCAAGGATTCCAGGTGTTTCCGTATCTCGACGACTGGCTCCTGTCAGCCACCACCAGGCATCAGCTTATACAAGCCAGGGATTACACAATAGACCTTTGTTCTCATTTGGGCATCTCAGTCAACTTCGAAAAGTCATCCTTATCGCCCTGCAAGTCTATTACCTTCATAGGCGCAAACTTAAACACTGTTCGGATGTCAGCTACCCTTACAGAACAAAGAGTTTCAGACATTCAGACTCATGTCAGGATCATTCTGGCCAGCAAGAAAGTACAGGCCAGAATGGTTCTAAAGGTATTAGGTCTCATGGCTGCGGCCATTACTCTTCTTCCCCTGGCTCGATTCTACATGCGCCTCCTTCAGTGGATGCTGTTCACGCAGTGGTCATACCAGCAACTCCCAATGCGTCACCAGATTCTGGTGACACAAACATGCAAAGAACATCTTGCTTGGTGGATCACATCGTCTCAGGTTCACCAAGGCAGGTGCTTTGTACCTCCGTCCCCGATAGCCACTGTCACCACGGATGCCTCCCTGATCGGGTGGGGGTCATTATCAGGGCAGGATGGTTCATGGGACGTGGCAACCGTTCGAGTACCATCTGCACATAAATGTCCTGGAGATGAGAGCAGTGCTTTTAACGTTGCAAGCCCTCAACGACTTTCTTCCTGTAGGGACAATTGCAGTCCACACAGACAACATGTCTGTAGTTTGGTATATCAACAAACAGGGCGGAACCAAGTCCTACCCCTTGTGTCGAGAAGCGCTCAGACTTTGGCAATGGGCGATCTCCTCTCATCGGTTTCTGGTAGCAACGCATATCCCTGGGAAAACCAACATTATAGCGGACAGATTGAGCAGAGCTATTCTCATGCCTCACGAGTGGTCTCTCAAGCAATCCATAGCGGAAGAGATTTTTTCTGGAATGGGGTCGTCCATGTTGCGATCTTTTGCTACTCCCCAAAACAGCAAATGTCCAGACTTCTTCAGCCTCTTCCCTCTATCAGGCCATCCCCCCAGAGACGCTCTGACCCAGGATTGGCCCCAGGGACTTCTTTATGCCTTCCCTCCATTTCCTCTGATCCCTCAGGTGATCCAGAAAGCTACCGTTTTGAGAGCCAAATTGATTCTCATTGCCCCTTACTGGCCTCGACAAGTTTGGTTCCCGTTCCTCCATCATCACCTTTTGGTGCAGCCGTGGCATCTGGACCCAGTGCCAGATCTACTGATTCACCAATCCGGTCAGCTGCACCGGTCAATACCTTCTCTCAACCTCACAGCATGGTTGCTCCACTTCCTTCCTTAGCCAGGCTTCCTTTGATCTCTAACCCAGTTAGAGATATCATAGTAGCGTCACTAAAATCCTCTACCAGGAGGATTTACACAAGCAAATGGAAACGTTTCTCTTATTGGGCTAAGGCCCAAAATATTGATCCTTTTACTGCCCCTGTTCAGGCAGTTCTGGACTTCTTAGCAGAGATTTTTCATGCAGGCTCCTCTTCTTCCACAGTCAGAGTTCAGTTGGCTGCTATTTCTAATTTTCATGTCGGGATAGCAGATCATAATATTATGTCCCATAGGCTCTGCAGGGCCTTTTGAAAGGAATTTTCCTACTAAAGCCTCCAATCAGGAATCCTCCTCCTCAGTGGGATCTAAATTTAGTGCTGACATCCTTGATTCTTCCCCTTCGAGCCAGCTGTTTCTTGTTCCCTAAAATATCTTTCTTGGAAAACGTTATTCCTAGTGGCCATTACATCTGCCAGGAGGGTGTCTGAACTTCATGCTCTTCGGTTCGACCCCCTATTTGATTTTTCACAAAGACAGAGTATCTTTGAGAACTAATCCATCCTTTTTACCTAAGGTCGCTTCAAAAACAATCTGAATCAATCCATTGATCTCCCTGTATTTTTCCTAACTATTCAGATAGAGCTGAACAAAAGCTACATTATCTTGACGTCCACCGTCAGCTTAGATATTATTTGGACAGAACAAAAAAATTTAGAAAATCTGATCAACTTTTTGTTTCCTATGTGGATAATAAAAAAGGCCTTCCTGTTTCTAAAGTGACTTTGTCCAGATGGCTTTCTTCGGTCATCACTGAAATTTATACGATCAGGGGAAAACAGCTGTGCTCAAAACCTAAAGCACATTCAACTAGGAGTTTAGCTACTTCTACAGCCTTTCAAGCTAGACTGCCTCTGGACACTATTTGTGCAGCGGCCACTTGGGCCACTCCTCACACTTTTGTTTCCCATTACAAATTGGACTTGGCCTCCAGGGACAGAGCCAGTTTTGGCTCTACAGTCCTCAAGAGTTTGTTCCATTGAGCCACCCAGGATAGAGGTGCTAGGGACGCGGTCCCATCAAGCAAGAATGAAGGCGAGATTGACAACTTAACATTAAGAAGTTATGTACCTACCATAACGTTCCATGTTAGTTGTCTTCTCGCCTTCTTTCTTGCGACCCTCCCTCCTTCCCCCTGGCCTGGACAGACCTTGTATAAGAAACTATTATGCTAAAGACCATTCAGACCTGGTCCTTTTCCATCTGTAAGTTTCTTCTTCCTTTGGGAAGTATTTTATGCTTGGTGTTATTGCCCTTTGTCAACAAACGAGATCTGGGTACTTCCTGCCTTGCATCATGGGATATGGGGCTGCCTCGAGCTGGTAAAAGGAGTTCTCGAGCTAAAGCAAGTGCCGAGTCGGAGCCGAGGATCGGCTCCGAACCCATCAAGCAAGAAAGAAGGCGAGAGAAGACAACTAACATGGAACGTTATGGTAGGTACATAACTTCTTATTTTACATATTGGACTTATTTTGGCATTGATATGTTTTCATTTTTTCCCCTCTTAAAAGCTTAGGAACGAAGGTTGCATTGTAGATAACTGAAAAATTACTTTTATAAAGCCTTGAAAAACCCTGGTTGTAGAAGTGACTTATGAAGCAATAAATATTCTTTTGGTTAATTTGCAGACTTACTGCCTTTTCTGTAGAAAAAAATGCAGAGTATCCTTTAAACTTCTGAATCCACTCTATAATTATACAAATATATAGCTATCTATGTATGTGTGTGTGTTTATATATATATATATATATATATATATATATATATATATATAAATATCTCTCTCTCTCTCTCTCTATATATATATATATATATATATATATATATATACACACACACACACATACATACATATATATATATATATATATATATATATATATATATATATATATATATATATATATATATATATATACACACACACACACACATATATATATATATATATATATATATATATATATATATAGAGAGAGAGAGAGAGATGAGTTTTTTTTACATACTAGACAAGACCCATGTATGCAAGCAAATACTGCCTATTTCAATTAAGTATTGCAGAACTGGGAGGCAGTGTATCTCCTAACTTGAGATGGCACCATTCTTTGTTAAAAGAACTGTTTTTTTGCTACAGCAGATCTATTACAACTGGTTCTATACAGGGTTTATCAGTAATAGACAGCAGGAGATGCTGTTAATGGCAGGTTCCCATAGCTTATGATATCCTTCCATCTCAGCCTTTGTAGCACTGATTCTACAGTTGCCAGGCCATAATTGACTTTCTCACCTGTATTAATAATTGAGGTTATATTTTCACAGCCGGCATTTTTGTGAACCGATGAGAGCACAGGAAAATGTGTTTTAGATCATGACTTCCATAAAGTAAATTTCATCTTCAAGTCCTGATTAAGGATTGGTGAGTTGGTAGAATAAGTGCTAGTCAGAATAGTTCATGAAATTGTAGCCAGTGTATTAGAAGCAGGTACAATGCAAAGAAATTGTGCTACTCAAGTTTGGTGTGCCTGGCTTTAAGCCTTTAGGATGTGCTGCCTACAAAAAAGAGAAGTATGCAGGCTATGTTCAGGTACTCAAGATAGGGGCACTCCTTTATTTTTATTAAATGTTTGATAAGAGAGAGAGTGCAGTTGGACTATGTCAGCCATCACAAATCATATCAAATGCAATTCTGTCGATGTAAAATTTCAGAAATATATATTGCCAGAGGAATGGAGGAAATTGACATCTAACTACTGAATGTGAGAATAATAACAAAGGTTAATCAGGCTGAAAAGCAGCTAATGTGTATTTTAGATAAGGTTATAACAATGCAGTTGTAGTTTATCTATGTTCTTCTCACTTCTGCTGTACTTAACAATGAAATATAGGTGCAGAATGGAATCGGACTTCCAATGAAAAGAATGGCAAAGTCCTGAATGAGGACGAGTAAGAGAGTAATGGGAATGCGTTAACAGTACACTACTTAGTGACCATATATCTGTAGTAAAGCAATACGTAGTACAATTACATGTAGACTAGAACAGAAATACAAAGTACAACAGGCTAACGCTATGGAGAAGGAAGCATGGTTGGCTGACATAAGGAAGAGGGGGAATGAAAGGAGTTTTGGACTGTATCAGTGCAGCATTAACCTGTGCCAACATGCTTGGGTTCAAGAAGGAAGTGCAAACAGTAGACAATGGTCCAATAAATGACCCCGCATGTGAACCAATGTATGTTATACAGAACAACCCGCTTAAACTTTTGTCCTGATTGGTCCCTAAGTACCTAACATTTCATTTTGTTGTGAGATGTGCACAGGCAGTGAAACAGCTTTGAAGTTCTTCAAAAGACCTAGAAGTGCTTAAGCCTCTACCAATGAAATCTGTACAAAACTTGTAAATATAGTCCAATATATTGACCCAGAGGCTTATATCAGACAAAAAAAATACACAGTTTTGTGAGACCCTTGCAAACCTAAAGCTCAGATGTAACTTAAATGTAATGCATAAGATAGCAACACAAAAAGGAGCCTCCTAACAGAAAAAAGTATTGTGAAGTATAGGAGAGCAGCACCATTAAAAAGTCTGTTTAATGTATGCTTTGGCCAACTTCCCCTAGTACTATAAATACCAACTTGGGTCTCCCCTGAAAAGAGGCTACTAGCCTAGTGAGTCTAACCTGGTCAACAAAGGATAAATAACTAACAAATAAATACAAAAACATTGTAAAGCACGCGATACCAATAGCTTATGGAGTCTCCTAACATAAAAATGATGTAACACACAAGATATCAACACCATAGGAAGTCTGTTAATAAGAATACTGTAAAGCACAGAATAGCAACAGTGTATGGAGTATCCTAACATAAAAAGTGATGCAAATCACAGGGCAGCAGTAGCATAGGAAGTCTCCTAACATAAAACAACAGAAATTACTGGAAAGCAACACTGTACAGTGTGTCCTAACATAAAGATGACATAAAGCACAAGATATCAGCACTATATGGAGTCTTGTAACAAAACCTTTGTAAAGCACAAGGCAGCAACAGTGTATAGTCTTCTAATTTAAAAATGATGTAAAAGCACACAACATCAACCATTTACAGTTTCACAACTAAAGGATGATATAAAACACACTAATGCAGCAGTGTTGTGTGTCGCATACCAGCTATAAGACAAGGTACTTGCAGGTCTGAAATTAAGGCAGCCAGCATATGTACCCATTTTAGGAGGTACAAGGCATGTCAATGCCCCTGGCAATAAGTAGACACAAATATGCTCACCTTTTTTTCCGACATTGCTGTGACTAGTGCCCACATCTTGCCTTTTACTTAAAAATGCTTCCTGCTCATCTTTGGCTGTTGATACTCTACAGAGTGACAGACTCCACCTGCCTACAAAAAAAAATGTGTGTGTGTGTGGGGGGGGGGGTATTTCTGGATTCTTACTTCTCTTAGCTAAGAGATATCCTATAGCTATCCACAGTCCAAGTGAAACTGGAGAGGGAGAGTGATGGGAAAGTACAGAGTAGCAATGCCTAGACCATAATCCAGTTCCTTCTGTTCTACACCACCAATCCATTCTGTGGAATCAAGTGGAAAGCTGAACTCTTTCTCAGTTGCACTGGATGTCACACACTGAAGTCAAATTCAGAGCTTAGCAATTATTAGTCATTGCTTACTGTCGTAGTACTTAACTCATAGGAAGTGACCTGTCCTGTTATCAGCTGAGGCATACAAGACTAGCACCAAATACTATACTCACACATTTCATGCCATTTTTCAGATTGCATCATAACCTCGTAATATTTTTTCTATATTTTTCCAAATGTGTTTCAAAACATTCAAACCATTTTGGCCAAACAGATATTGGGATTCTTATAGATTTCTGTTGGTGCAACTGATGCTCACTTAATCAAAACCTACATAAACTTGATTGATGAAACAAGATCAACGATGGGGACTTTTTTAAAACTTATCCCAAGGTTATGCAACCTTGAGGTAGGTTGTAACATTTAAGGAGTTAAGGGGACAAATCCTCACACATGAGGCATCTATGGCCCATGTTTTGATTCTCTTTAATCTGTTATGGGCTGTTAAATATATTTTGATTAAATAGTCATTAGTTTCATTCAATATGGGCAGTGCAGTGGTGCAGCAGTTTGTGCTGTCGCCTCACAGCAAGAGGTTCTCTGGTTTGATTCTCAGCTGGGGTGCCTTCTGTGCGGAGTCTGCATGTCCTCCCTGCATTTGTGTGGGTTTCTTCTAGGTGCTCCAGTTTCCTCCCACATTACAAAGACATGCATCTGGAGCATTTCACCCCAGGCCTCTGCTGAAAATTGGTTAATTTCAAGTCAGAATTTCCTGGTAAACAAATGTTAAATAAATAAAATATATTCCTTATAAGCCCCATATAGTTAATAGTGCTGCACTGTTTATTGTTAAACAAAACTTGAGTGTTGAATATAGAGAGGTCATGAGGCTACTCACCTAATTTCTAGTTTGTGAAAGTGCTTTGTAGGTCTTGTGTATACTACAACTGAAATGCAATGAATTCCATTATTTGAGGCGTATTTGTTTGCATTGTGCAGGCACAGTTTCATGTCATAGGAGTCTAAGCTACTTCAAAAGGCAAAATTTAAATGACTGCGGGCTTGCAAGATAATTAACAAGTTACATGATTCAGTCTGAATCATTTGTTTTGAACTACTGTTAAATTTGAGGTCTACCCAAAAATGCTGCTTGTAGTGAGTACATAAAGTCTTCTGGTATTTTAAGGGAAACCATGAGCCACAGAATTACAGTCAATGTCTGTGTATTGTAGCATTTTATATCCAAGTTAATTGTTCAGCAGATTGCCAGAGGCCGTTGAATTTGCCTTATTTCTGCTTAGGTAGGACACCACTTGTACTACAAAGTACAGCATATAGTACTTGTATATTTCTGTAAGGGTGTATTTATGAAATTTGAAAACAGTCTATTGCTTTAAATCCAGTATGTATAAGCAGCTTTAGTGTATTGGTGTATGATGGAAGAAAGGTCTTGTGTGGGAGTTAGCATTCCAAAGATTGTGAATTTTACACTCAAGTTTCCAGCACTGTCATCTGCAGAACTATTTGCGGGGGGGAGAATCATTAAAAATTGTCAATGTTCTTATGCCCAGCCTGTGGCATCTAGCAGCAGGAAAAAGTACAGTAGAGATAGTTGGCACCTTGGTGCAGAGCATTCTGGAATTCAGTATTGTGACAACACATCAAAATAAATTGCTGTCAACAGACCAAAACACAAGTGCTGCGATTTTTATCTGACATATGAAGACTTAAGACAAGCTGTCTTGACAAGTTGCGGTGGAGCACCTGCGCTTGACGGAAGACAGTGATAAAAATCTAACTTGCCTGATATGGAGCACATAGGTTCAATTAATGCTTTGACATTAAGACTGTATGGAATTCTTGAGATACACATCTAGATTTCACTCTTTTTGTTAGTCCCGTTACTCACTTTTTCCTTTTTCTTATTCCAAGCAGAGATGTTGGGTGACAGCCAAATTTCTCACCTTGCAAAATTTTATTCATTGAACATTCTGATATTTCAGTCATTATATTTACTGCATAACAGGCCAAAGAATGTTTGGTATTTTTTAAAGTACAATAACTATTATTTTTTATAATGGCAGTATACGCAGGTTTATCTCTCTCTATTCTTTTACTTCTAAAATATATCTCTTGTTACCTTTCTAGTACTAAAATTGTAAGGACTGCTATATTACCAGTTAATTTATTACTGTTCTCCTACATGGGGAAATTCTCATACATGCATGTCAATGCATAGTCCATCAAAGATGGTGTCTCCGTCACATCTTTGTTGCATAATCATGTGATGTGAGCTGCAATATTTCATTTGTCATCAGGTGAAATTTATTAGGGTAGAGTAGTATCAGATTATTATTGTATACACGCCCTGTTTAGACTTGCAAATGTATTGTCTGTTGTACACGTATAACTATTTTACTGCATGCAAAATTCATAGGGAGCATTTTAAGGTATTGAAAGAGGGCAAAGATTCGTGGAACTTACAAATGTCATCAGACTATCAAACAATATGATAGAAAAGAATAAATAATTGAATATATTTTATAAAGCTACCATGATTATATTAGAGTGCTGTAATATGTAAGACAGAGCAGAAAGTAATAATTTCCTGTAAAATCAATAACTGTATATACAGTATCTGATTACACATGGGAATAGTATAGGGAATGTGTTGTCCTTTTTTTCACAAAATTTACATTCATGGCAAATGGCACTGATGGTTAAGCCTGTGAGCTGTAGTTCCTGTGGTACAGGGTTTAATTCTTTCAGCCCTCATTTGCCTACCATGTGACCTTGGGTAAGTCACTTAACTAGACATGGCTCCTGAGTTGCCCCCGAAAAGGACTGTATCTCAAGTAGGCCTACCTGTTTAACAAGTAGATATTATATTATATTATTACGTTAATACAAGTTCTTGATATATGTACATGAAATAGATGTTAATACTTTCAATTAAATGTTTACGGTTAAATATGAAATGTTACTACATGGTTGGTTGAATTCTCAATATCCAGGTTATAAAAGGCAATCTTTGTAATATAGCTATTTTTATATGAATTTGAATTAACATAGTTGTCCATTGGGATGGTAGGTTGGGTGCCAAAATTCTGTTTACACCAAGTTCTATAAAAGGTTAGGTCACTCTTGAGCCTGCAGGGTGGGGAAATTGAAGATTTTAGTATGGCTTCTTTTGAAAGGGAGCCTCTGAATCCTTCATTTTACCTACCAGTTTGCTACTAGTTTGTTAAAGCGCTAGCAGAAACCTGCAAACAGGTGGCAAAGAGTAGATACACTTCTACAGAGAGCATTACTAACACATGTATGTGTCACTACTGTATGTTTCAGTGATGAAAACAGCCAGAGCTTGCTTCATATCCCACGCCAGTAATATGTGAGTTTAGGCAGCTGTCCACCTGCTCATACATCTGTAACTAGCAGGAATGTAAAGCTATGAGACCTAGGTACAACACTATGATGACCCTTGGAGGATGCCACTGGAAGAAGGAATGCACATCGAGACTCAAAAGTAAAACTGAAATAAACTGCAAAGGCAGAACTTTGTGAGATAGGTCTCTCTTTCCACGTAGCATACAGTAGAATATAATACACCTAGAGTATAGTTAATTTAGATGCATTTCTACATGGAAAATATGAAACTTTTTAGACTGGACATTAAAATTTCAGAGTCTGGAACATGATTTTTGAGACTGCCATTCACTCTCTGCCGTATTGTTAGTTTATCCCTGAAAGGCTGCTAATGAGAAATAGAGCCTCATTATGATTTTAAGGATGAGAGAGGAAGGCTTTTAATTAATGATATGTAAATGGTCTTGAATTGATTATGTTAGAATATCAAGAGAGATGGGTAGAAGCTGTGGTGTAATATATTTTAATTAAGAATTAATTAAAAATGATGGCAATTTCATAAAGCCTCACAGAAAATAGTGGAATTTACTTTCTGTCAGGAGTAAATTAGCCTGTGATTAAATAAGGGCCCTGCATTAATAGTTGAGTTATTTTTAACCTATGCCAGGAAGAATTACATATTTTCTAACACAGGTAAGGTAGCTTTTAATATCTGGAGTGTGGTGGTGTAATGCCTGTTCACATTTCTTAATACCTGATATCCATCACTACCTTTACTTTAAGAATGCAAAACGTCTAGCTACATGAAAGTAGGTCACTTTAAAAAGCTGGTGGTAAGAAATCTTTCTCAAGTAGAGAAACAGGCAAAAAGAGTCAGGCTGAGGTACTGAATTTTGTATTTTTCATTAACACTGTTGACACAGATCATGTTACATAAAAGGATGTTCTGATAACTTCAGCTTGGTGACGAAGCTTGCTGTGTTGTAACACTTTTGCATTTTGTGTCATGATGAGAGAGCATGTCTTGTCCTTGCTGTAAAATTTTAAAACGTAATGAGTTTAATGATTCTAAATGCAAGTAGGGAAATAAATCAACTTCATCATTTTTGAATTACATTTATTAGTATACTGTCTGAAAATATTAGCATATTCTTAGTTAAGTCATGGTTTTATGTAAGTGGATCAGTATAAGTAGCAGGAAAATCTCTATCAATGAATGGTATTTCTTCTATATATGATAGAACAAATTGTTTCCTACATTTGTAACTTGAATTCTCTGATGCTTATACTGCCTTTTTTGCTTTTGATTCTGTTATCTGTGGTGTATGCTTTGCGTTGATGTGATGTAGAATTCCTGATGGGAGTTTGTTCCTTTGTTCAGGCATAAATGCAGTGAGCATTCTTTCTGCAACAATCGTGATCAATGAGAGAATGCTAGTATCATAACCACATGGATAGCTTGTAGCTGAGGGTAATCCCGTGTGGGTTGTTTTGATTGGAGCTGGGAGTTTTGTGCTAAAGGAGGAGGGAGACAGACAGGCTGGTTGAAAGAAATCCCTCAGGACCTACCACTTAAATAGTTAAAGCTGTATTGCAAACACCCTGGATGTGCACAAACTATTAATTTTGCAGGTTAAATGTTACCCTATTACATGCAGTTTAGATACAGTTAACTAGATTATTATGCAGATATGGTCTGCTTTTGCTAAATATTCTGTTAAATGTACACACAGGTTTTCTTTATAGGGCTTTTCTTTTTGCATGTTGCCTTATTTAAAACTATTTTAGTGCCAGTTGGTTGCAGTTTTGCTGGTATGAGAATATTTTTGTTGCATTATTAGAGGTTTAAAAGGATATTTGTTACTTGAATGTGAATATTTTATTTCTCAAATCCAGTGCAGTTCCTTTCCTTTAGTGTGCTGTCCAGCAAGTGACAATGTGCCTGTTTTCTTTATTTGTAAGAATTGAGAAATAAGGAAGGGAACAGACTGCATAGCCATGTTGAATACTTTAATATTGAAATCATATTGCTCTGCATTCATGCTAAATTGACAACCATGTTATTAACAGCATTTGAACTCTTGAGGAAATGAAATGTTGCTTTGTTGAATAATTTAGGCATTTATTTTAATTATTAACAAACATATAATTAAAATATTTACGTAATTGGGTGACAGTAGAAGCTTAACTGTGTATATCTGTAATGCAATGGAGTATCTAACACAAGCAGAGCACAGCAGATATTTCCTCAGACTATTAAACCCATTGATAGCCAAAGTGATTACCAGCTGATGATGTTACTAGCCTCACTTCTGACATTAAAAAGTGTCACTGTTTCAACATGTTGTCTCTTAAATTAAAGAAGTATTACAAAGGGAGAGATGTACAGTAGAGAATGGCAGGTAGCAAGTGAGAGTGTAGGTTTGTAGGCTTAGGGTGCTTTGGAGTTTTGGGTAGGTACTGGGAATATGTATAGTGACAGAGCATTACTGCTTGGCCAAGTATCCCTTGCCGACATCTGAAACCAGTTGCAATACATCACTGTCAGAGCTGCTTTCCATATGTATCTGCATTTACACATTAACTACTCATGCAGCAGTCCTCAAAAAAGCTGAACAATCTTGACGTGGCATCCCTGGTGAAATTGTAAAGGTGAACTGAATTTGGGAGGCAGGGTGTCTCATGTCACTGTCTGGTGAGTTTTTACAACAGGAAGCCTGATTAAAACTGAAAGGAAAAACATTTTATCTTTTGCTCCTGGCCTGCAGAATTAAATATGAATTTTAACTGCAGATGGAATATCACTGCCATATGAATGGTACAGTGTGTGTCATGTTAGCATTTTTATTTTCTTGCATTGTACTGATGCAATCCTCCTCTCAGCAAGTTGTGGCATCCATTCTATATGAGTGTATATTTTGTTTAATAAAGTCTGTATGCTACTTTATCGTTTCTTTAGCTTAATTGTCTTTTTGTTGTTTCTTTGCTTCAAATTATATGAATTTCAAGACAACTTTCATTTCTGCTTTAGAGGTAGATTACAGTGAGCAGAGTGATGAACAGAGGAGAGCTGCAATGCAGATGCCTTATGGGAAGGCCAGCATAACTTCTCCTAAATAATAATAATACCTATTCGTTAACCAGGTTGGCCCACTGGATCCACAGTTCCAGTGTGACCCTGGAGTAATGTCTGATTAAATGACTTGCTGAAGGTCATGCATTAGGCAGGTGAGGAAATCAAACTCTTTACCAGAGGCACGACAACTCACAGCCTTAGCCCCCTGCACCAACTGCCAAACTTGCATATCTTTATGATGTTTACCAGTTTACCAGTCAGTTATGATTATCTGCCAGTATTGATTTGACTTAAAAATGCTGTCAGAGTTTTATTTTTGTATGTACATCACTTGATACTACGGACAGTAAGGGGCCCAACATACAGAGGCCATTCTTCTCATATGTGTAGAATGCTGGTTATTATAGTAAGGAAGTACGATGTAGGAATCTATGTGTAAGCTTGAACAACACAAATCGTCCTTGTTTAAGGAGAGAGAAATAACTAGATGTGACACTGCTGTTGTAAGAATGCAGAAGGATTGCAGTTCCCTCAAGAAGGGCACTAAGGAAGTAGCAATACCGACAGGGAAATATCGAACCCTTGAGACCCAGCAAAGGACCATTATTTCCCTGTAGCCCTCATTTTGAAAGGCATTGCTGGAGTTTAGAAATGGACCATTGTTTTTTTTTTTAACAAAACATGCACTCACTGTCGTATATGTGTGTGTGTATATATATATATATATATATATATATATATATATATATAATTTCACAGGTTAGTGCTAGACTAACTGCCCTTGTGAGCCATTTTAAGTCTAGCCAATTATCCCCTGTGAGACTCAAACCCTGCACCTTGTGTTTATAAGGCAAACACCTCAGCCATTAGGCCACCCTCCCAACCCCATATATATATATATATATATATATATATATATATATATATATATATATATATGTATATATATATATGTATATATATGTATATTTGTGTGTGTGTATGTATGTACATAAATATTAGTTTGCATCATATAGTGGATCTACCATAATATACACATTCATAACCCCACATACACAACTTTCATAGTACTGAAATAGTATAAAAGACAGCGACATTTACTTTGCAGTGTACATCAGGATGCACATTACCAAACATGGTGGTAGTGACGAGTGCCTTGCCTGAAGTCCTAGGCAATGCAGACTGCACATCTGTATCCCAAAGGGGTAATGAAGTGCTAATTATAGACAGCTATGTTTCTATTTCTTTCCTTAAGTTATAAACTACTGGGTGTGCTGTCTGAAGCTGACTGAGAGAAGCAAAGTTAGGGCTGTCACTGAGATAACCGCTGAGGCAGAGGTGATGAAATCAGCAGCAGATCACCATAGCAGTGACCTAGATGATGTTCAAAGGTACACAATCTGTGCAGACCTAAAAAGGAGAGCCATATTGTCCCGTGACACACCCTGTCTGTTCCCTGGGATTAACACCACTTTAATGGAAAATGTCTAACATTTCAGCTATTTGTGAAAAACTCATCACACTTCTTTGGAAGAGAACACAGTACTGCATGCATTCTATGATCTGAATGGTTTGTTTTCACCAGTGGAGTTTGCCCTTTCTTTGCTGTAGAGTGATCTTGGAATTGGTATATTTAATCTGCAAGGGGGGTGCAAGGGAGCTTGGCCCACTGCATAACCGTTCTTCGTCAATGTTCTTAGTTTTGATGGTACAGTCCATTGATGTTCCGTGTTTGAGACTTCTGGTCTCAATGTTGTCACATCTGACTTTCTGGTACAATGACTTTGACGTAGATCCATACATATATATGAGGTTTGAGTCCATCTCGGGAACATGACAGTAGATATATATATTTTTTATATATACTGTTAACATTTATCTTTTTACTACAAGTGCGTTAACTTGCAAGCAACCAGAGCGTATTATAAATCTACTAGATATATATATGTTTTTTTTTTTTATATACAGTTTACCTTTATTTGATCGTTTGCTGTTTGTACGACGTCTGAAAGGTCGAAAATACAGCAGTAAAAAACTGTAAACTTGAAAAAAATGTGTCCGAATGGCTAATAAGCAAATGTACTTTGCCATTCAAACACATGGAAAAATGTCAACCCATTTTCGACATTTGTCCTCAGAAGTGTTCCATAATTCACTCTATCGAGTCGCACAAATGCACGATCGCACACACCATTCACGACAAAATGAAGGTAAACCATTATATAGGCATATAGATACACACACGGGTGCGAGTATGTATATGTGTGTGTGTGTGCATGTTTATCTACATATATCTGAGTGTGTGTGTGTGTGTGTGTATATATCTTATATATATATATATATATATATATATATATATATCTGAAATACATTTTTATATTTATTATTTATTTATTTGTTTTACATTGTTGACTGGAAGTGTCCAGCTGAGCTATTGCCCTTTTTCAGCGGTGTCCCGGGGAGAAAAGCTCCAAAGATATACAATGCAATAAAAATAGCAATACAGATACATTTCAATAAAAATAGCAATAGAGAGTTTTGGTAGTTAAAATACGTAAACTACATATGTGTATGTTGCTGACAGATAAAACAGTACTATAAACAAAAAGAAGAATGTTAAATAAAAGTAGAATAAGTTGTATGTTTTGGTTTAAAAAGAGAGTTGAGTATGCAGAGTAGCAGAAACTGAAAATGTTACATAAGAATTTCAGGGAGCAGTGTACAGAAGAAGCTTTGGAGGTTGCATAGGAGGTATAGGATGAAGTAGTTAATGGTAAGTTTTAGTAACTTAGTTTGACTGTACTATAAAATATAGGTAATAATCAGGGAGGGTGAGTGCAATGGCAGGACCAGTGTTTTTTAAAGTGGTCTTTGGTTGCTAGCTTAAATTATTTGGGGTGAGTCAGGGACCTTATTTTGAGTGGAAGTTTGTTATATGTGTGTGTGTATATGGATCTCCTTTAGAAATCTGAAATCCCACTTACCCAAATCCCAAAAGATCAAAATGAAAATCCCGACATCTCAGAAGACCAACCATCTGGAACACCGGCAAATCACTAACTGTAATTAACCACTTGGCCAGTCAGTGCAAAAATAAACCCCAGAGAAGGAGTATATAACTGAAGAAGAAAGCTGAAACAACAACAAACTTGAAAATTAATTCTGGCTTGGTGTAGCAGATGACCAGGATCACAGATCGTAGGAGATTACTAGACTGTTGACCCAGAGGTCATGTTAAGCCTAGCCATTTCATCCCAATGTGATACCATAGAAATGCTAGTCGATACCCAATAACACATTCATTGATGACTGCCCATGTCTAGGAGGGTTGTGGGCTCTATACTCGGTAAGATGAGATAATTATAAGCAAGCAAGTTGAAAAAGAAAGAAGGAAGGCTGTTGGAAAGATAAAATATGATAATAGGACATGACAGGGAGGAAGCATTGCAAGCAGAAAACAAAAAGTTATTATCCCTCTATATAGGGAGACGGTAGGCCCATATATAGTACTGTTCTGCTTTCCTCATCATTGTAAGGATATAAACAGCATAAAGTCAGTCCAGATAGAATGATTAAAAATGGTGTACCATCCACATTAAAAGTGATATAAATTAGGACTAAGTGAGTTATAAACTTCAGTGAACCTTTTGTAGGATGGAGGAACAGAAAGTTGAAGGATAGATTAGAAACAGGAAGTAATAAAGTTATCCATACATCAAGACACAAGGACAGAAAATGACTTAATAAAATGATTGTTAGACACATGCTTGAAATAAGTGAATATGATATAAAATGCAGTGCATCAAATAGCAGTACGGTTTCTTAAAGCAGAATTCAAATCCTGACCTTTGTATATTAATGCAGTAAAAGTTGTATGTAATAATATAATGAACCATGTCAATTGGATTTCAATAAAATCAGCATACTGAAAACAACCAGGGTAGTAGATAATTGGGATAGCCTTTATCAAAAATTGTGATGGAGTCCAGTACCAAGTACATTGGGCAATGATAACCCCAGCATTATGAGGATGGTAGAACCTGCGTCTTATCCAATATCTAATGGGCGCACTAGGTATCTGTCATCGAAGTTTTGGCAATGTTGTAGTGTACTGGCTCACCAGATGCATAGTAGCAAGCACTGCCCAAACCCCACCCCAGCTGGTTGACGTCTATCTATACTCATGACTAACCGATATGACGTGGTTCTCATCCACATGAATATTCATCCTGATGAGGAAGCACATACATGCCGAAGTGGGCATTCACAGAAACCATTTGCTTAATGTTCAGGAAAAGATTTGCAAATATACCTTGTTAGCTTTTAAATGCATTCTTTAAGATATGCGTTATCAGATAGTAAAAAGGCATACTTGCCAGTTTATAGTAGACTACTATTTTTGTTCAGTCTATCCAAGTTTTAAAGTTGACTTGGTTGTTACTCAGTACTTTACAATTACTGTTTTCCCTTTGCTTTTGCAGGGAGATGCCCCCTGCACCCCCCCTCACTTCAATATATCAACTCCGAGATCACACTACATTGGGGAAGAGAGTAAACAGAGACTACACAAGTAATACTCCTGCTGTCAAAGGCAAATCCAGACACCCCTTTTCTTAGTATTATTGGAAAGAATACATAAAGTGTGTTACAGGGCTTGACAAGCACAAACACATGAATATAGACAAACAAAGTGCCTATGCAATACTATTTTGAAACCACCTTAATTTAGAAAGAAACTAATTATCAGTCAATGTATGCATGATGTCGTTGGCAAATCATTCATCATTTGCATACCACATCACTGGCATTAGGCTTGTCAATCACTCTGGTCACACCCATTCCTGCTCGAAACAGCCTTTGAGCCAGTACAGAACAACATTGTCAAAGTTTCTGTGATATCTGTTGTCTTTTTGCTGTAGTAAGGAAGATTACATTTGCATACTAAGAAGGTGTTTGTTTTTATTAGGCCTC